>NC_069501.1:80111462-80181462 GCF_027579735.1 Bombina bombina
GTGGATACAGATTTACGAGCCTGTAACATAGTATTAATCACAGAGTCAGAGAAACCTCTTTGACTAAGAATCAAGCGTTCAATCTCCATACCTTTAAATTTAAGGATTTGAGATCCTGATGGAAAAAAGGACCTTGCGACAGAAGGTCTGGTCGTAGCGGAAGAGTCCACGGATGGCAAGAGGCCATCCGGACAAGATCCGCATACCAAAACCTGTGAGGCCATGCCGGAGCTACCAGCAGAACAAACGAGCATTCCTTCAGAATCTTGGAGATTACTCTTGGAAGAAGAACTAGAGGCGGAAAGATATAGGCAGGATGATACTTTCAAGGAAGTGACAATGCATCCACTGCTTCCGCTTGAGGATCCCTGGATCTGGACAGATACCTGGGAAGTTTCTTGTTTAGATGAGAGGCCATCAGATCTATTTCTGGAAGTCCCCACATTTGAACAATCTGAAGAAATACCTCTGGGTGAAGAGACCATTCGCCCGGATGTAACGTTTGGCGACTGAGATAATCCGCTTCCCAATTGTCTATACCTGGGATATGAACCGCAGAGATTACACAGGAGCTGGATTCCGCCCAAACCAGAATTCGAGATACTTCTTTCATAGCCAGAGGACTGTGAGTCCCTCCTTGATGATTGATGTATGCCACAGTTGTGACATTGTCTGTCTGAAAACAAATGAATGATTCTCTCTTCAGAAGAGGCCAAGACTGAAGAGCTCTGAAAATTGCACGGAGTTCCAAAATATTGATTGGTAATCTCACCTCCTGAGATTCCCAAACTCCTTGTGCCGTCAGAGATCCCCACACAGCTCCCCAACCTGTGAGACTTGCATCTGTTGAAATTACAGTCCAGGTCAGAAGCACAAAAGAAGCCCCCTGAATTAAACGATGGTGATCTGTCCACCACGTTAGAGAGTGTCGTACAATCGGTTTTAAAGATATTAATTGAGATATCTTTGTGTAATCCCTGCACCATTGATTCAGCATACAGAGCTGAAGAGGTCGCATGTGAAAACGAGCAAAGGGAATCGCGTCCGATGCAGCAGTCATAAGACCTAGAATTTCCATGCATAAGGCTACCGAAGGGAATGATTATGACTGAAGGTTTCGACAAGCTGAAATCAATTTTAGACGTCTCTAAAGTTACCCTTGTCTGAGGAATCAATGAACTTTTTGGTAAATTGATCCTCCAACCATGATCTTGAAGAAACAACACAAGTCGATTCGTATGAGATTCTGCTAAATGTAAAGACTGAGCAAGTACCAAGATATCGTCCAAATAAGGAAATACCACAATACCCTGTTCTCTGATTACAGACAGAAGGGCACCGAGAACTTTTGTAAAAATTCTTGGAGCTGTAGCTAGGCCAAACGGCAGAGCCACAAACTGGTAATGCTTGTCCAGAAAAGAGAATCTCAGGAACTGATAATGATCTGGATGAATCGGAATATGCAGATAAGCATCCTGTAAATCTATTGTGGACATATAATGCCCTTGCTGAACAAAAGGCAAGATAGTCCTTACAGTTACCATTTTGAACGTTGGTATCCTTACATAACGATTCAATATTTTTAGATCCAGAACTGGTCTGAAGGAATTCTCCTTCTTTGGTACAATGAAGAGATTTGAATAAAACCCCATCCCCTGTTCCAGAACTGGAACTGGCATAATTACTCCAGCCAACTCTAGATCTGAAACACAATTCAGAAATGCTTGAGCTTTCACTGGATTTACTGGGACACGGGAAAGAAAAAATCTCTTTGCAGGAGGTCTCATCTTGAAACCAATTCTGTACCCTTCTGAAACAATGTTCTGAATCCAAAGATTGTGAACAGAATTGATCCAAATTTCTTTGAAAAAACGTAACCTGCCCCCTACCAGCTGAGCTGGAATGAGGGCCGCACCTTCATGTGGACTTAGAAGCAGGCTTTGCCTTTCTAGAAGGCTTGGATTTATTCCAGACTGGAGATGGTTTCCAAACTGAAACTGCTCCTGAGGATGAAGGATCAGGCTTTTGTTCTTTGTTGAAACGAAAGGAACGAAAACGATTATTAGCCCTGTTTTTACCCTTAGATTTTTTATCCTGTTGTAAAAAAGTTCCTTTCCCACCAGTAACAGTTGAGATAATGGAATCCAACTGGGAACCAAATAATTTGTTACCCTGGAAAGAAATGGAAAGTAGAGTTGATTTAGAAGCCATATCAGCATTCCAAGTTTTAAGCCATAAAGCTCTTCTAGCTAAAATAGCTAGAGACATAAACCTGACATCAACTCTGATAATATCAAAAATGGCATCACAGATAAAATTATTAGCATGCTGAAGAAGAATAATAATATTATGAGAATCATGATCTGTTACTTGTTGCGCTAAAGTCTCCAACCAAAAAGTTGAAGCTGCAGCAACATCAGCCAGAGATATAGCAGGTCTAAGAAGATAACCTGAACACAGATAAGCTTTTCTTAGAAAGGATTCAATTTTCCTGTCTAAAGGATCTTTAAACGAAGTACCATCTGACGTAGGAATAGTAGTACGTTTAGCAAGGGTAGAAATAGCCCCATCAACTTTAGGGATTTTGTCCCAAAATTCTAATCTGTCAGACGGCACAGGATATAATTGCTTAAAACGTTTAGAAGGAGTAAATGAATTACCCAATTTATCCCATTCTCTGGAAATTACTTCAGAAATAGCATTAGGAACAGGAAAAACTTCTGGAATAACCACAGGAGATTTAAACACCTTATCTAAACGTTTAGAATTAGTATCAAGAGGACCAGAATCCTCTATTTCTAAAGCAATTAGTACTTCTTTAAGTAAAGAACGAATAAATTCCATTTTAAATAAATATGAAGATTTATCAGCATCAATCTCTGAGACAGAATCCTCTGAACCAGAAGAGTCATCAGAATCAGAATGATGATGTTCATTTAAAAATTCATCTGTAGAGAGAGAAGTTTTAAAAGATTTTTTATGTTTACTAGAAGGAGAAATAACAGACATAGCCTTCTTGATGGATTCAGAAACAAAATCTCTTATGTTATCAGGAACATTCTGCACCTTAGATGTTGAGGGAACTGCAACAGGCAATGGTACATTACTAAAGGAAATATTATCTGCTTTAACAAGTTTGTCATGACAATTAATACAAACAACAGCCGGAGGAATAGCTACCAAAAGTTTACAGCAGATACACTTAGCTTTGGTAGTTCCAGCACTAGACAGCGATTTTCCTGAAGTATCTTCTGACTCAGATGCAACGTGAGACATCTTGCAATATGTAAGAGAAAAAACAACATATAAAGCAAAATTGATCAAATTCCTTAAATGACAGTTTCAGGAATGGGAAAAAATGCCAATAAACAAGCTTCTAGTAACCAGAAGCAAAGAAAAAATCAGACTGAAATAATGTGGAGACAAAAGCGACGCCCATATCCGGAACGCCAACATTTTTGGCGCAAAAGGACGTCAAAAAATGAAGCATTTTCAGCCCCCGCGAGCCTAACAGCCCACAGGGAAAAAAAGTCAAATTTTTAAGGTAAGAAAAAATGATTGATTAAAACGCATTATCCCAAATATGAAACTGACTGTCTGAAAATAAGGAATGTTGAACATTCTGAGTCAAGGCAAATAAATGTTTGAATACATATATTTAGAACTTTATAAATAAAGTGCCCAACCATAGCTTAGAGTGTCACAGAAAATAAGATTTACTTACCCCAGAACACTCATCTACACGTTTGTAGAAAGCCAAACCAGTACTGAAACGAAAATCAGCAGAGGTAATGGTATATAAATAAGAGTATATCGTCGATCTGAAAAGGGAGGTAAGAGATGAATCTCTACGACCGATAACAGAGAACCTATGAAATAGACCCCGTAGAAGGAGATCACTGCATTCAAATAGGCAATACTCTCCTCACATCCCTCTGACATTCACTGCACGCTGAGAGGAAAACCGGGCTCCAACTTGCTGCGGAGCGCATATCAACGTAGAATCTAGCACAAACTTACTTCACCACCTCCATAGGAGGCAAAGTTTGTAAAACTGAATTGTGGGTGTGGTGAGGGGTGTATTTATAGGCATTTTGAGGTTTGGGAAACTTTGCCCCTCCTGGTAGGAATGTATATCCCATACGTCACTAGCTCATGGACTCTTGCTAATTACATGAAAGAAATGAAGATTTATCAGTGTCAATATCTGAGGTAGAATCTTCTGAATCAGATAGATCCACATCAGAAATAGATAAGTCAGAATGATGGCGGTCATCTAAAAATTCATCTGAAATATGTGAAGTTTTAAAAGACCTCTTACGTTTAGCAGAAGGAGGAATATAACAGACAGAGCCTTCCGAATAGATTTAGAAACAAATTCTTTAACATTAACAGGAACATCCTGAACATTAGATGTTGAAGGAACAACAACAGGTAATGGATTATTACTAATGGAAATACTATCTGCGTTTGAAAGCTTATCATGACAAGAATCACAAACAACAGCCGGAGGAACAGTTACCAAAAGTTTACAACAAATGCACTTAGCTTTGGTAGAACCGACATCAGGCAGCGTCTTTCCAGAAGTAGATTCTGATCCAGGGTCAGGTAATGACATCTTGCAATATGTAAAAGAAAAAACAACATATAAAGCAAAATTATCAAATTCCTTAAATGGCAGTTTCAGGAATGGGAAAAAATGCAAAATGAAACAAGCTTCTAGAAAACCAGAAGCAACTGAATAGTGAGACTGAAATAGTGTGAAAAAAACTGGCGCCAGGAATGATGCCCATATTTTTGGTGCCAAGAGAAAGCCCACACATTTTGGCGCCAAGAATGACGCCCATATTTTTTGGCGCCAAAAAAAAACCGTTCGCAATACACATACGTCAAAAATGACGCAATTACGTAAAAACTTCCGGCACCAACTATGACGCCGGAAATGATGAAATTTTTGCGCCAAAAAAGTCTCGCGCCAAAAATTACGCAATAAATATAAGCATTTTCTGTACCCGCGAGCCTAACAGCCCGCAAATTTGGAAAGAAGTCAATTGAAAATTTAAGGTAAGAAAAATGAAATTTATATGCATTTTTCCAAAAAATGAAACTGACAGTCTGAATAAAGGAATACTGATTATCCTGAATCATGGCAAATATAAGTTTAAACACATATATTTAGAACTTTACATATAAAGTGCCCAACCATAGCTTTGAGTGTTATAAATAGAAATAAGACTTACTTACCCTAAGACACTCATCTACATAAAGTAGATAGCCAAACCAGTACTGAAACGAGAATCAGTAGAGGTAATGGTATATAAGAGTATATCGTCGATCTGAAAAGGGAGGTAGGAGAAGAAATCTCTACGACCGATAACAGAGAACCTATGAAATAGATCCCCTAGAGGAAGACCATTGTATTCAAATAGGCAATACTCTCTCACATCCCTCTGACATTCACTGCACTCTGAGAGGAAAACCAGGCTTCAGCCTGCTGCGAAGCGCATATCAACGTAGAATCAACTCAAACTTACTTCACCACCTCCATAGGAGGCAAAGTTTGTAAAACTGAATTGTGGGTGTGGTGAGGGGTGTATTTATAGGCATTTTGAGGTTTGGGAAACTTTGCCCCTCCTGGTAGGAATGTATATCCTATACGTCACTAGCTCATGGACTCTTGCTAATTACATGAAAGAAACAAGTATCCCATATGCTAAAACATTTTTCTGAGAAAAGTTTCCATCTTCTTATCCATCGGCTCTCTGAACGACGAGCTATCCTCAAGTGGGATAGTAGTATGCTTGGCCAGTGTGGAGATAGCACCATCCACCTTAGGGACGGAACCCCACAACTCCAATTGAGAGTCCGGGACCAGGAATCATTTTTAAAAGAAGACGAAGGGGAAAAAGAAGGTCCAATTCTATCCCACTCGTTCGTAATAATGTTCGCCATTTTTACAGGAAAAGTTAATAGTACTACCCTGTCCTCGTAAACTCTTTCTAATTTACAGATCAATGGTTCATCAGGCAGCTTGGCCTCTAGAACCTCTAATGTAGGCAGAACCTCTTTTTAGAAGAAAACGTAAGTGTTCAATCTTAAATCTAAAGGCTGGTTCCTCTGCAGCAGGAGGCCTAGAGGTAGCAGACTCCGACCCAGAAAGTTCACCCTCTGAAGACTCAGAGTGTGACCCCATCCTTGGATAATTGAAAAACAGATAAAGCCAATAAATCACTTGATGACCTATGGACAGGAGAGCTATGTTTAACTTTTTGCTTGCGTTTGGCAGGGCGAGGTAAAGCCCTAAGGGCCTCAGACACAGCCGTTTTTAACTGAGCGGTAAAGTCTGATGGTAAAAGGCTCCCTCCAGATGGACGATCAGGCGTGCTACGGGAAGCTGCATGTGATGAGGGAGATGACTGATGGGTATGCACCTCATGGGCCGGCGAGTCCTCAGAGGTGGACGGCTCAGTGGTACTAAAAGGGTTAACCTTCTTAGACCTAATAACTTTGTTGAGGCATGTGGAACATAGTTGAGAGGGCGGGCATACCAAGGCCTCCTCACAATATAAACAGGTATTACTATTTGGAATAGAGGGAGTACCCTCAAGAATATCAGAATCCTCCATAGCTTAAAGGGACACTGAACCCAATTTTTTTCTTTTGTGATTCAGATAGAGCATGCAATTTTAAGCAACTTTCTAATTTACTCCTATTATCAATTTTTCTTCGTTCTCTTGCTATCTTTATTTGAAAAAGAAAGTCCAGGACCTTGGACAGCACTTGTTTGTTGGTGGATGAATTTATCCACCAATCAGCAAGAACAACCCAGGTTGTTCACTAAAATGGGCCGGCATCTAAACTTACATTCTTGCTTTTCAAATAAAGATACCAAGAGAATGAAGAACATTTGCTAATAAGAGTAAATTAGAAAGTGGTTAAAATTGCATGCTCTATCTGAATCACTAAATAAAAAATGTGGGTTCAGTGTCTCTTTAAGCTAAGACAGTAGGATACAGAATAAAACAAAACAGAATTTATGCTTACCTGATAAATTACTTTCTCTTGCAAGGTGTATCCAGTCCACGGATTCATCCTTTACTTGTGGGATATTCTCATTCCCTACAGGAAGTGGCAAAAAGAGCACACAGCAAAGCTGTCCATATAGCTTCCCCTCTAGCTCCACCCCCCAGTCATTCGACCAAAGGTTAGGAAGAAAAAGGAGAAACCATAGGGTGCAGTGGTGACTGTAGTTTAAACAAAATTTTTTTTACCTGACTTAAAGGGACAGTACACTGTAAAATTGTTTTTCCATAAATGTATTTTAAATGACTTGTTATACCAACTGCAGAGTATAAAATATTTGAGAAATTGCATTTTCAGGTTTATTTGTGTATCTGAAGTAGCTGGTTTTGTGCTTTTAAACCACAGCCTATTACAATGGGTTGAGCTTCAGGTATTTTCAGATCTCATTATGTTATCACTTTTATGTACACAGACTTGCTTCCTTATCTTATATTTGTCTGGAACACCAAAGCTCAATACATAGAGAGAACAATGGAAAATTACAATTTTATTACTTAACTATCATGCCCCCCACTGAGGGTGTAACTTCTTCTGCTGGCTGTGTTTACTCAGGCTTGTCAATAGCGTATACGCCAGTATTAAAACTTTCAGTATAGGTTGGGAAACCACAAGCTAAATCAGCTATTTCAAATGCTGAAATATGAGTAAAGGAGCTACTTGCAACCAATTTAATACACTCTAGCAGGTAAAAAGGACCATTGGGAATAATTTAAAGGGGAGAAAGTTTTTGGGTGAACTGTCCCTTTAAATGCCAGGGCGGGCCGTGGACTGGATACACCGCAAGAGAAAGTAATTTATCAGGTAAGCATAAATTCTGTTTTCTCTTGCAAGGTGTATCCAGTCCACGGATTCATCCTTTACTTGTGGGATACCAATACCAAAGCTTTAGGACACGGATGAAGGGAGGGATCAAGACAGGTACCTTAAAAGGAAGGCACCACTGCTTGCAAAACCTCTCCCAAAAATAGCCTCCGAAGAAGCAAAAGTATCGAATTTATAAAATTTGGCAAAAGTATGCAGTGAAGACCAAGTCGCTGCCTTACAAATCTGTTCAACAGAAGCCTCATTCTTGAAAGCCCATGTGGAAGCCACTGCTCTGGTAGAATGAGCAGCAATTCTTTCAGGAGGCTGCTGGCCAGCAGTCTCATAGGCCAAACGGATTATGCTTTTCAGCCAAAAGGAAAGAGAGGTAGCAGTCGCTTTCTGACCTCTCCTCTTACCAGAATAGATAACAAACAAAGAAGATGTTTGTCTGAAATCCTTAGTTTCTTGTAAATAGAACTTTAAAGCATGAACTACATCAAGATTGTGTAATAGACGTTCCTTCTTCGAAGATGGATTAGGACACAGAGAAGGAACAACTATTTCCTGGTTAATATTCTTGTTAGAAACAACTTTAGGAAGAAAACCAGGCTTGGTACACAAAACTACCTTATCTGCGTGGAACACCAGGTAAGCTGAATCACACTGTAAGGCAGATAATTCTGAAACTCTTCTAGCAGAAGAGATAGCTATCAAAAACAAAACTTTCCAAGGTAACTTAATATCTATGGAATGTAAAGGTTCAAACGGAACCCCTTGAAGAACTGAAAGAACTAGGTTCAAACTCCATGGTGGAGCCACAGGTTTATAGACAGGCTTGATACTGACTAAAGCCTGAGCAAACGCTTGAACGTCTGGTACCTCTGCCAGACACTTGTGTAACAGGATAGACAAAGCAGATATTTGTCCTTTTAAGGAACTAGCTGAAAATCCTTTCTCCAATCCTTCTTGGAGAAAAGACAATATCCTGGGAATCCTAATCTTACTCCATGAGTAGCCATTGGATTCACACCAACAAAGATAACATAATTTATGTAAGAACTTACCTGATAAATTCATTTCTTTCATATTAACAAGAGTCCATGAGCTAGTGACGTATGGGATATACATTCCTACCAGGAGGGGCAAAGTTTCCCAAACCTTAAAATGCCTATAAATACACCCCTCACCACACCCACAAATCAGTTTAACGAATAGCCAAGAAGTGGGGTGATAAGAAAAAGTGCGAAGCATATAAAATAAGGAATTGGAATAATTGTGCTTTATACAAAAAAATCATAACCACCACAAAAAAGGGTGGGCCTCATGGACTCTTGTTAATATGAAAGAAATGAATTTATCAGGTAAGTTCTTACATAAATTATGTTTTCTTTCATGTAATTAACAAGAGTCCATGAGCTAGTGACGTATGGGATAATGACTACCCAAGATGTGGATCTTTCCACACAAGAGTCACTAGAGAGGGAGGGATAAAATAAAGACAGCCAATTCCTGCTGAAAATAATCCACACCCAAAATAAAGTTTAACAAAAAACATAAGCAGAAGATTCAAACTGAAACCGCTGCCTGAAGAACTTTTCTACCAAAAACTGCTTCAGAAGAAGAAAATACATCAAAATGGTAGAATTTAGTAAAAGTATGCAAAGAAGACCAAGTTGCTGCTTTGCAGATCTGGTCAACCGAAGCTTCATTCCTAAACGCCCAGGAAGTAGATACTGACCTAGTAGAATGAGCTGTAATTCTTTGAGGCGGAGTTTTACCCGACTCAACATAGGCAAGATGAATTAAAGATTTCAACCAAGATGCCAAAGAAATGGCAGAAGCTTTCTGGCCTTTCCTAGAACCGGAAAAGATAACAAATAGACTAGAAGTCTTACGGAAAGATTTCGTAGCTTCAACATAATATTTCAAAGCTCTAACAACATCCAAAGAATGCAATGATTTCTCCTTAGAATTCTTAGGATTAGGACATAATGAAGGAACCACAATTTCTCTACTAATGTTGTTGGAATTCACAACTTTAGGTAAAAATTCAAAAGAAGTTCGCAACACCGCCTTATCCTGATGAAAAATCAGAAAAGGAGACTCACACGAAAGAGCAGATAATTCAGAAACTCTTCTAGCAGAAGAGATGGCCAAAAGGAACAAAACTTTCCAAGAAAGTAATTTAATGTCCAATGAATGCATAGGTTCAAACGGAGGAGCTTGAAGAGCTCCCAGAACCAAATTCAAACTCCAAGGAGGAGAAATTGACTTAATGACAGGTTTTATACGAACCAAAGCTTGTACAAAACAATGAATATCAGGAAGAATAGCAATCTTTCTGTGAAAAAGAACAGAAAGAGCAGAGATTTGTCCTTTCAAAGAACTTGCGGACAAACCCTTATCCAAACCATCCTGAAGAAATTGTAAAATTCTCGGTATTCTAAAAGAATGCCAAGAAAAATGATGAGAAAGACACCATGAAATATAAGTCTTCCAGACTCTATAATATATCTCTCGAGATACAGATTTACGAGCCTGTAACATAGTATTAATCACGGAGTCAGAGAAACCTCTATGACCAAGAATCAAGCGTTCAATCTCCATACCTTTAAATTTAAGGATTTCAGATCCGGATGGAAAAAAAGACCTTGTGACAGAAGGTCTGGTCTTAACGGAAGAGTCCATGGCTGGCAAGATGCCATCCGGACAAGATCCGCATACCAAAACCTGTGAGGCCATGCCGGAGCTATTAGCAGAACAAACGAGCATTCCCTCAGAATCTTGGAGATTACTCTTGGAAGAAGAACTAGAGGCGGAAAGATATAGGCAGGATGATACTTCCAAGGAAGTGATAATGCATCCACTGCCTCCGCCTGAGGATCCCGGGATCTGGACAGATACCTGGGAAGTTTCTTGTTTAGATGAGAGGCCATCAGATCTATCTCTGGGAGCCCCCACAATTGAACAATCTGAAGAAATACCTCTGGGTGAAGAGACCATTCGCCCGGATGCAACGTTTGGCGACTGAGATAATCCGCTTCCCAATTGTCTACACCTGGGATATGAACCGCAGAGATTAGACAGGAGCTGGATTCCGCCCAAACCAAAATTCGAGATACTTCTTTCATAGCCAGAGGACTGTGAGTCCCTCCTTGATGATTGATGTATGCCACAGTTGTGACATTGTCTGTCTGAAAACAAATGAACGATTCTCTCTTCAGAAGAGGCCAAAACTGAAGAGCTCTGAAAATTGCACGGAGTTCCAAAATATTGATCGGTAATCTCACCTCCTGAGATTCCCAAACTCCTTGTGCCGTCAGAGATCCCCACACAGCTCCCCAACCTGTGAGACTTGCATCTGTTGAAATTACAGTCCAGGTCGGAAGAACAAAAGAAGCCCCCTGAATTAAACGATGGTGATTTGTCCACCACGTTAGAGAGTGTCGAACAATCGGTTTTAAAGATATTAATTGAGATATCTTCGTGTAATCCCTGCACCATTGGTTCAGCATACAGAGCTGAAGAGGTCGCATGTGAAAACGAGCAAAGGGGATCGCGTCCGATGCAGCAGTCATAAGACCTAGAATTTCCATGCATAAGGCTACCGAAGGGAATGATTGTGACTGAAGGTTTCGACAAGCTGTAATCAATTTTAGACGTCTCTTGTCTGTTAAAGACAGAGTCATGGACACTGAATCTATCTGGAAACCCAGAAAGGTTACCCTTGTTTGAGGAATCAAAGAACTTTTTGGTAAATTGATCCTCCAACCATGATCTTGAAGAAACAACACAAGTCGATTCGTATGAGACTCTGCTAAATGTAAAGACGGAGCAAGTACCAAGATATCGTCCAAATAAGGAAATACCACAATACCCTGTTCTCTGATTACAGACAGAAGGGCACCGAGAATCTTTGTGAAAATTCTTGGAGCTGTAGCAAGGCCAAACGGTAGAGCCACAAATTGGTAATGCTTGTCTAGAAAAGAGAATCTCAGGAACTGATAATGATCTGGATGAATAGGAATATGCAGATATGCATCCTGTAAATCTATTGTGGACATATAATTCCCTTGCTGAACAAAAGGCAATATAGTCCTTACAGTTACCATCTTGAACGTTGGTATCCTTACATAACGATTCAATAATTTTAGATCCAGAACTGGTCTGAAGGAATTCTCCTTCTTTGGTACAATGAAGAGATTTGAATAAAACCCCATCCCCTGTTCCGGAACTGGAACTGACATAATTACTCCAGCCAACTCTAGATCTGAAACACAATTCAGAAATGCTTGAGCTTTCACTGGATTTACTGGGACATGGGAAAGAAAAAATCTCTTTGCAGGAGGTCTCATCTTGAAACCAATTCTGTACCCTTCTGAAACAATGTTCTGAATCCAAAGATTGTGAACAGATTTGATCCAAATTTCTTTGAAAAAACGTAACCTGCCCCCTACCAGCTGAACTGGAATGAGGGCCGTACCTTCATGTGAACTTAGAAGCAGGCTTTGCCTTTCTAGCAGGCTTGGATTTATTCCAGACTGGAGATGGTTTCCAAACTGAAACTGCTCCTGAGGACGAAGGATCAGGCTTTTGTTCTTTGTTGAAACGAAAGGAACGAAAACGATTGTTAGCCCTGTTTTTACCTTTAGATTTTTTATCCTGTGGTAAAAAAGTTCCTTTCCCACCAGTAACAGTTGAAATAATAGAATCCAACTGAGAACCAAATAATTTGTTTCCCTGGAAAGAAATGGAAAGTAGAGTTGATTTAGAAGCCATATCAGCATTCCAAGTCTTAAGCCATAAAGCTCTTCTGGCTAAGATAGCCAGAGACATAAATCTAACATCAACTCTAATAATATCAAAAATGGCATCACAGATGAAATTATTAGCATGCTGGAGAAGAATAATAATATCATGAGAATCACGATTTGTTGCTTGTTGCGCTAGAGTTTCCAACCAAAAAGTTGAAGCTGCAGCAACATCAGCCAATGATATAGCAGGTCTAAGAAGATTACCTGAACATAGATAAGCTTTTCTTAGAAAAGATTCAATTTTTCTATCTAAAGGATCCTTAAACGAGGTACCATCTGACGTAGGAATGGTAGTACGTTTAGCAAGGGTAGAAATAGCCCCATCAACTTTAGGGATTTTGTCCCAAAATTCTAACCTGTCAGGCGGAACAGGATATAATTGCTTAAAACGTTTAGAAGGAGTAAATGAATTACCCAATTTATCCCATTCCTTAGCAATTACTGCAGAAATAGCATTAGGAACAGGAAAGACTTCTGGAATAACCGCAGGAGCTTTAAAAACCTTATCCAAACGTATAGAATTAGTATCAAGAGGACTAGAATCCTCTATTTCTAAAGCAATTAGTACTTCTTTAAGTAAAGAGTGAATAAATTCCATCTTAAATAAATATGAAGATTTATCAGCATCAATCTCTGAGACAGAATCCTCTGAACTAGAAGAGTCCAAAGAATCAGAATGATGGTGTTCATTTAAAAATTCATCTGTAGAGAGAGAAGATTTAAAAGACTTTTTACGTTTACTAGAAGGAGAAATAACAGACAAAGCCTTCTTTATGGATTCAGAAACAAAATCTCTTATGTTATCAGGAACATTCTGCACCTTAGATGTTGAGGGAACTGCAACAGGCAATGGTACATCACTAAAGGAAATATTATCTGCTTTAACAAGTTTGTCATGACAATTAATACAAACAACAGCTGGAGAAATAGCTACCAAAAGTTTACAGCAGATACACTTAGCTTTGGTAGATCCAGCAGGCAGTGGTTTTCCTGTAGTATCTTCTGGCTCAGATGCAACGTGAGACATCTTGCAATATGTAAGAGAAAAAACAACATATAAAGCAAAATAAATCAAATTCCTTATAAGACAGTTTCAGGAATGGGAAAAAAAATGCCAAACATCAAGCTTCTAGCAACCAGAAGCAAATGAAAATGAGACTGAAATAATGTGGAGACAAAAGCGACGCCCATATTTTTTGGCGCCAAATAAGACGCCCACATTATTTGGCGCCTAAATGCTTTTGGCGCCAAAAATGACGCCACATCCGGAACGCCGACATTTTTGGCGCAAAATAACGTCAAAAAATGACGCAACTTCCGGCGACACGTATGACGCCGGAAACGGAAATGAATTTTTGCGCCAAAAAAATCCGCGCCAAAAATGACGCAATAAAATGAAGCATTTTCAGCCCCCGCGAGCCTAACAGCCCACAGGGAAAAAAGTCAAATTTTTGAGGTAAGACAAAATATGATAATTTAAAGCATAATCCCAAATATGAAACTGACTGTCTGGAAATAAGGAAAGTTGAACATTCTGAGTCAAGGCAAATAAATGTTTGAATACATATATTTAGAACTTTATAAATAAAGTGCCCAACCATAGCTTAGAGTGTCACAGAAAATAAGACTTACTTACCCCAGGACACTCATCTACATGTTTGTAGAAAGCCAAACCAGTACTGAAACGAGAATCAGTAGAGGAAATGGTAAATATAAGAGTATATCGTCGATCTGAAAAGGGAGGTAAGAGATGAATCTCTACGACCGATAACAGAGAACCTTATGAAATAGACCCCGTAGAAGGAGATCACTGCATTCAATAGGCAATACTCTCCTCACATCCCTCTGACATTCACTGCACGCTGAGAGGAAAACCGGGCTCCAACTTGCTGCGGAGCGCATATCAACGTAGAATCTAGCACAAACTTACTTCACCACCTCCCTTGGAGGCAAAGTTTGTAAAACTGATTTGTGGGTGTGGTGAGGGGTGTATTTATAGGCATTTTAAGGTTTGGGAAACTTTGCCCCTCCTGGTAGGAATGTATATCCCATACGTCACTAGCTCATGGACTCTTGTTAATTACATGAAAGAAATTTCCGCCATATCTTATGGTAGATTTTCCTGGTGACAGGCTTTCTAGCCTGAATCAGAGTATCTATAACTGACTCAGAGAACCCCCGCTTTGATAGAATTAAGCGTTCAATCTCCAAGCAGTCAGACGTAGAGAAACTAAATTTGGATGCTTGAACGGACCCTGTATCAGGAGATCCTGCCTCATTGGCAATATCCATGGTGGGACAGATGACATGTCCACTAGGTCTGCATACCAAGTCCTGCGTGGCCACGCAGGCGCTATCAGAATCACCAAAGCCTTCTCCTGCTTGACTTTGGCAACCAGACGCGGGAGGAGAGGAAACGGTGGAAAAACATAAGCCAGATTGAAGGACCAAGGCGCTGCTAGAGCATCTATCAATACCGCCTTGGGATCCCGGGACCTGTAGAGAGGAAGTTTGGTGTTCTGACGGGACGCCATTAGATCCAACTCTGGAGTGCCCCATAGCTGAGTCAGCTGGGCAAATACCTCCGGGTGGAGTTCCCACTCCCCCGGGTGAAAAGTCTGACGACTTAGAAAATCCGCCTCCCAGTTGTCTACTCCTGGGATGTGAATTGCCGAGAGATGGCAGGAGTGATCCTCCGCCCACCTGATTATTTTGGTTACTTCCGTCATTGCTAGGGAACTCTTTGTTCCCCCCTGATGATTGACGTAAGCTACAGTCGTGATGTTGTCCGACTGAAATCTGATTAATTTGGCCGCAGCTAGTTGAGGCCATGCCTGAAGAGCGTTGAATATCGCCCTCAGTTCCAGAATGTTTATCGGGAGAAGAGCTTCTTCCCGAGACCATAAGCCCTGAGCTTTCAGGGAGTCCCAGACCGCACCCCAGCCTAACAGACTGGCGTCGGTCGTCACAATGATCCACTCTGGTCTGCGGAAACATATTCCCTGAGACAGGTGATCCTGAAACAACCACCAGAGAAGAGAATCTCTGGTCTCCTGGTCCAACTGTATTTGAGGAGACAAATCTGCATAATCCCCATTCCACTGTTTGACCATGCACAGTTGCAGTGGTCTGAGGTGTATCCGAGCAAAAGGGACTATGTCCATTGCCGCTACCATTAGTCCGATTGTTTCCATGCACTGAGCTATAGATGGCCGAGGAATGGAATGAAGAGCTCGGCAAGTAGTTAACAGTTTTAGCTTTCTGACCTCCGTCAGAATATTTTCATTTCTACCGAGTCTATCAGGGTTCCAAGGAATGGAACTCTTGTGAGGGGGGATAGAGAACTCTTTTTAACGTTCACCTTCCACCCGTGAGACCTCAGAAAGGCCAATACGATCTCCGTGTGAGACTTGGTTCTTTGGAAAGTCGACGCCTAAATTAGGATGTCGTCTAAATAAGGCGCCACTGCTATGCCCCGCGGCCTTAGTACCGCCAGAAGGGACCCTAGCACCTTTGTGAAAATTCTGGGAGCAGTGGCCAACCCAAAAGGGAGAGCCACAAACTGATAATGCTTGTCCAGAAAAGCGAACCTGAGATACTGGTGATGATCTTTTTGGATAGGAATGTGTAAATATGCATCCTTTAGATCCACGGTAGTCATATATTGACCTTCCTGGATCATTGATAAGATTGTCCGAATGGTCTCCATCTTGAATGATGGGACTCTGAGGAATTTGTTTAGAATTTTGAGATCCAGGATTGGTCTGAAAGCTCCTTCTTTTTTGAGAACCACAAACAGGTTTGAGTAAAACCCCAGTCCTTGTTCTGCAATTGGAACGGGTGGATCACTCCCATTGTAAGTAGATCTTTTACACAGCGTAAAAACGCCTCTTTCTTCTTGGATTTAGATGACACATCGGCCGACAGGACTTTAGCCATAGCGCCCTGCGCGCCAAAATGGCGAAACCTGAATTTTTTGCCACTAACTTAGCTATTTGAAAAGCGGCATCAGTGATAAAAGAATTAGCTAGCTTTAGAGCCTTAATTCTATCCATAATTTCCTCGTATGAGGTCTCCGTCTGGAGCGAGTCTTCCAGCGCCTCAAACCAGAAAGCAGCTGCAGTAGTTACAGGGATAATGCAGGCAATAGGTTGGAGAAGAAAACCTTGTTGAACAAAAATTTTCTTAAGTAAACCCTCTAACTTTTTATCCATAGGGTCTTTAAAAGCACAACTGTCTTCAATTGGTATGGTTGTGCGTTTAGCAAGTGTAGAAATAGCCCCCTCCACCTTAGGGACCGTCTGCCACGAGTCCCGCACAGGGTCAGGTATGGGGAACATTTTCTTAAAAACAGGAGAGGGAGCAAAGGGAACACCTGGTCTATCCCACTCCTTAGAAACGATATCCGCAATCCTCTTAGGGACCGGAAACGTATCCGTGTAAACTGGGACCTCTAGGTACTTGTCCATTTTACACAATTTCTCTGGGATCACCAAAGGGTCACAGTCATCCAGAGTAGCTAATACCTCCCTAAGCAAAACGCGGAGGTGTTCTAGTTTAAATTTAAAAGCCAATGTATCTGAGTCTGTCTGAGGAGGGACCCTTGCTGAATCAGAGATTTCTCCCTCAGACATCAAATCCCTCGCTCCCACTTCAGAGTGTTGTGAGGGTATATCGGAAACGGCTACCAAAGCGCCAGAATGCTCATAATCTGTTCTTAAAACAGAGCTATCACGCTTTGCAGGTAACACGGGTAGTTTAGATAAGAAAGCTGTAAGAGAATTATCCATGACTGCCACTAAGTCTTGTAATGTAAAAGGGTTAGACGCACTAGAGGTACTAGGCGTCGCTTGTGCGGGCGTAACTGGTTGTGACACTTGGGGAGAGGCAGACGGGCTACCCTCGTTACCTTCAGTCTGAGAATCATCTTGGGCCACATTTTTAAGTGCAACAATATGATCTTTAAAGTGTATAGACATATCAGTACAAGTGGGACACATTCTGAGAGGGGGTTCCACCATGGCTTCTAAACACATTGAACAAGGATTTTCCTTGGTGACAGACATGTTTAATAGACTAGTAATATATATAAGCAGGCTTGGAAACCACTTTAATCAATAAAAAACACAATTTGAAAAAATCGTTACTGTGCCTTTAAGAAATAAAAAGCACACAATTTTACAAAACAGTGAAAAATGCAGCGATTCTCAGTATGTACCCAAAGCCTTAATAAGATTGCACCACAAGTTTCAGAAGGATTAACCCCTTAATGCCTAAACCGGAGCAGCCTAAAGCCAACACCCAGTTAACAATAGTACAGCACCTTGCCACAGCCTTGCTGTGGCCCTACCTGCCCTTAGGGATCAGATTTGGGGGAATACAGCTTCTATCAGGCCCTCAAACAGCAGCAGGAACTTCTCTGCAAATTCTAACTGCGCATCTGAGGCCCCTCCCACTCTACTCCGGAGTTGTGAGGTCTAGTAAAAACTCTCTTAAGTGACTAAAAAACAGCCATGTGGATAATAACCCCATAAAAAGCCCCAAAAGGGCTTTCAAAGTGTCTACAAATGATATTTTTCTTGAATAAACAATCGATTGCCCTGAATCAGTGTCAACCAGCATAATTAGCCCTGTTATGTAAGCATTCAATTCCTTACTAAGTCTGTGAACATAGCTACCCCTCCCCCATGGGGATATTGTCAGTCCTTCTAGCATTATCTCAGTCTTGTCTAGAAATAAATGACTGAACATACCTCATTGCAGATTGCCCTGCAAACCGTTCCCCCCAACTGAAGTTTTCTGGTACTCCTCAGTCCTGTGTGGAAACAGCAGTGGATTTTAGTTACAACATGCTAAAATCATTTTCCTCTCAGCAGAAATCTTCATCACTTTTCTGCTAGAGAGTAAATAGTACAAACCGGTACCATTTAAAATAACAAACGTTTGATTGAAGATAATAAAAACTACAATTCTAACACCACATTCACTTTACCCTCCCGTAGAGAGACCCTAGTGCTTAGAGCCGGCAAAGAGAATGACTGGGGGGTGGAGCTAGAGGGGGAGCTATATGGACAGCTTTGCTGTGTGCTCTCTTTGCCACTTCCTGTAGGGAATGAGAATATCCCACAAGTAAAGGATGAATCCGTGGACTGGATACACCTTGCAAGAAAAATCTTTATTTCTCACAAAAACGGCACCTTTATACTCCCAATGGCTGGGGCACTAACCACCTCCTAGACCCAGACAAAGCAGAGAAAAAAGTCTTCTCGGTCAGGAAAGAGGAAATGAAAGTGCGACCACTCCCGGTCACGTGGTGCGCAAGGCAGGAATGCCCCTGCTAGAAGAAAAAGCGCGCCAAGCTACAAGCTGCGCAGCGTTTAAAGTGAAAGTAAAAAACTGTATGTTCTAGCTACATAACAGTCTATGAGCCCAATAAAATCTCACACATAAAGAAGCATAAAATCAAAGCATCACATTTGATTAATCCCCACTGTTCAATAATCCCCCTCAGGAGATATTAACCCATGATTCTATTAAGATAAAAGGAGTCACACTGTGACCCTGTCTTCTAACGTTTTCAACATATGTAAAAATTTAAACGATCTTACCAGAATCCATGCAGTCGAACAGAAACACAGCCTCTCAAGTGTTACAGTCTTGTAGCATTGCTCCTGACATGGACTTGAGTGAAGAAAATGAGCAGGCTGTGAAACTTGTCAACACTGATTGCTTAAGGAGCTGTTAGTAGGCAGTCTGGATGGGTTCGCAGAAAGACTCTCCCTGCATCTCCAGACTAACTTTTGTCATTGCTCTCACTGAGAAGCTGACATGACTACTTAAAATTCCAGTCCCATATTGAAGGGCAGATACCCCTCCTAAGGAATTACTCAGAAATCTTCTGACACTTCTCTGCCATCCTCCTGTGACGAAAGGCAAAGAATGACAGGGGGATGGGGGAAGTGGGAGAAGTATTTAAGCCTTTGCCTCCTCATGGTGGCCAGGTTTAGTATTTCCCAACAGTAAGGAATGAAGCCATGGACTCTTCTTATATTAAGATGTAAATACAACGCCTGGCCACCAGGAGGAGGCAAAGACAGCACAACCAAAGTTTTAAATATCCCTCCCACTTCCTCATTACCCCAGTCATTCTGCCGAAGGAACAAGGAAAAGTAGGAGAAACATTAAGGTATAAATGTAGCCAGAAGAATAAAATAAATAATAGGGGACCGTCCACTGACAAGAAAAAATAGGGGCGGGGCCGTGGACTCTCCCTATCCGAAAGGAATTTATCTAGTAAGCATAAATTATGTTTTTCTTCCTAAGATAGGGAGAGTCCACGGCTTAATTCCTTACTGTTGGGAAACCTATACCCAAGCTCCAGAGGACACTGAATGAATAATGGGAGGGAACAAAAAGGAAGAGGTGGACCCTATTCTGAGGGCACCACAGCCTGCAAAACTTTTCTCACGAAAGCTGCTTCAGCCGCAGCAAAAACATCAAACTTGAAAATTTTTGAAAAAGTGTGTAAGGAGGACCAGGTAGCCGCCTTACAAATCTGATCCATAGAAGCCTTGTTCTTAAAGGCCCAAGAGGAAGCCACTGGAATGAGCCGTTATCCTCTCAGGAGGACGATGTCCCGCTGCCTCATAAGCTAAGCGGATGACACTCCTTAACCAAAAAGATAGGGAAGTCGAAGTAGCCTTCTGCCCCTTACGTTTCCCCGAATAGACAACAGAGGGAGATTGTCTAAACTCCTTAGTAGCCTGAAGGTAGAACTTCAAGGCGCAAACCACATCCAAATTGTTTAGTAAGCGTTCCTTCAATGAAGGAGGATTAGGACACAAGGAAGGAACCACAATCTCCTGATTGATGTTGCGATCTGACACAACCTTAGGAAGAACACCTAATTTAGTACGTTAACTGCCTTATCTGCATGAAAAATCATGATATTGGTGCTCACATTGCAAAGCAGAGATCTCAAACTCTGCACGCAGAGGCAATAGCCAATAAAAAGAGAACCTTCTAAGATAACAATCTAATGTCAACTGAATGCAGGGGCTCAAAACGGAACCTGTTGCAAAACCCAAAGAACAAGATTCAGGCTCCAAGGAGGAGCCCCAGATCTAAACACAGGTCTGATGCTAATCAGAGCCTTAACAAAGGATTGCACGTCCTGGAAGCTCAGCCAGTCTCTTGTGCAATAAAACTGATAGGGCCAAAATTTATCCCCTCAGGGAACTAGATGAAAGGCCCTTCTCCAGCCCATCCTGGAGAAAAGATAAGATCCTGGCAACCTTAACTTAAAAAGAAGCCACACTCTTCATACCAGAATAAGTAGGTCCTCCACACCTTGTGGTAGATACGCTGAGTAACTGGTTAACTAGCTTGAATAAGAGTATCAATGACACTCTCAGAGAAACCGCTCTTGGCTAAGACTAAGCATTCATTCTGACACACAGTAAGGAATGAAGCCGTGGACTCTCCCTATCTCAGGAAGGAAATTTGTGATAGAAGTAAATTGGAAAATTGTTTAAAATGACATGCCCTATCTGAATAATGAAAGTTTGTTTGGCCTAGACTGTCCCTTTAAGTACTGAACCACATACTGTTTTCAAAGTATTTAAAGCTGTTGCTTTATTAAAAGGGACAGTGATGTCAAATTTAAACGTTCATGAATCGGAGCATGCAATCTTAAAAAGCAATTTACTTCTTTATTTAATTTGCTTAGATAATTTGGTATCCTTTGTTGAAAGACATACCTAGGTAGGCTCAGCAGCAGCAATGCACCATTGGGAGCTAGCTGCTGATTGGTTGATGCACATATGCCTCTTGTTATTGGCTCATCTCATGTGTTCGGGTAGCTCCCGGTAGTACATTGCTGATCCTACAACAAACAAAAACTATGTGCAGCGTATTTTCATGTTATTTTGTGAGTTATTAAAAATGAAATGTAGGGAAAAAAGGCTGCCAATATTTGTGCGACTGGTAAGGCAAGCAGTATTTATTGTATATTAGGGTGTTTTAATTTGAGGGTTTCTTTCAGTTTCTTATTTTATTTTCAGATTTTTTTTTCTAATTTCAGTTATTTTTCTTCTTTAACTTAAAGTGATGGTAAACCCAAGCATATAACAAACGCTAAGATTTACCATCACTAAAAATAAATGAGTTTCTCTCATCATTTTGTAAAAAACAGCGTTACATTCGCCCTGTTAGGAAAGCATATCGCAAGCACAGTCCCGCCAGCCGCCCATGGCCCAGCACTTTCTTCAATGAGGTGACGTTTCTACCTCTAGACCAATAACCATGCGTGTCAGACACCCTAGCGTGGCTAGAGGTCTAAATGTCATCACAATGGAGAAGAGCGCTGGGCTGTGGGAGCCCCCCGGAGGCGCTGTGCTTGCGATATGCTTTCCTAACAGCTAGGGCGACTGCAACGCTGAATTTCACAAAACGATGAGAGAATCTCATTTATTTTTAGTGATGGTAAATCCTAGCGTTTGTAATATGCTTGGATTTACCATCACTTTACGGGGTCATTTGTGCAGCTATTTACTCCGCTGCTTACAATGGTGCTTGCCAGCTAGTAGTCGGTGAAGATTTGCAGCTAGAATACTAGCATGTTGGCATTCTCGTTTGCTTTTTGAACAACATTCCAAGCCAATATGGCTGCCTCAATGTGAAATATTGCAGCCTGATATATTTTATCAGAAGCATCTTATGCATTGCCTAAAGAGCTGCATGTATCAGTCAGACTGCTTGACTTTGGATACCACCTCATGATTTTGAGACAAGCTTTAAAACAAATGAGCAGAATCACTTTATTTTGAATAAGGGCCCAAGAGAAGGAAGCAAATTTGCTAATACAGGTGGCCCTCGGTTTACGCTGGTTCAATTTGCGCGTTTCAGAATAACAACCTTTTTTCCAGTCATGTGACTGCTATTGAAAAGCTTTGGAAAGCAGTGCACTAATTAAAATAGTCAGTAGGTGGAGCTGTCCGCTTGTTTTGCAGCAAAGTTATGCAATTTAACAGATTGAAATTGATCTGTGTACACAGAGCATACATTAGCTATCGAGCAACAAGA
Source organism: Bombina bombina (assembly GCF_027579735.1). Lineage (NCBI taxonomy): Eukaryota > Metazoa > Chordata > Amphibia > Anura > Bombinatoridae > Bombina > Bombina bombina. The sequence continues at coordinate 80,134,247 of NC_069501.1, forward strand.
TTTTGCAGCCACTTCCCTATTATCTTCCTGTCCAGCTGCTTGAGGTGAGGGTGCCTAACGGCTTATTAATCACTACAGATTGAAATGCATAGAATAAGTGCAGACCCAATATTATCTAACATGCTAACAATGCAGAGAACTGTTTTCAGAAAAATGCAAGTAAAAAAACGTTTTTGTTCATTAGTTTGATAATGATACAATCTGTTGTGTAATTATTTTATTAGGTGATGTTTAGCAAATGTATTTGTTCATTAAACTTAGTTTGATGATAATACAATCTATATTATTAGGTTTATAATGCTGTTTAGCATTTAAAGTCTTCCAGGCCCATTTATCAAAGGTCTTGCGGACCTGATCTGACACTGCGGATCAGGTCCGCAAGACCTCGCTAAATGCGGAGAGCAATACGCTCTCCGCATTTAACATTGCACCAGCAGCTCACAAGAGCTGCTGGTGCAACGCCGCCCCCTGCTGACTCGCGGCCAATCGGCCGCCAGCAGGGAGCTGTCAATCAACCCGATCGTATTCGATCGGGTTGATGTCTGGCGATTCCTGTCCGCCTGTTCAGAGCAGGCGGACAGGGTTATGGAGCAGCGGTCTTTTGACCGCTGCTTCATAAGTTGTGTTTCTGGTGAGTCTGAAGACTCGCCAGAAACACGGCCCTTCAAGCTCCATACGGAGCTTGATAAATGGGCCTGTTCATCTCAAAGCTTTAAAAATAATGTATTAGGTGTTACTTATGACAATTTTGAGAGGGGCCTGTAACCTAACTCCCTCACTTCCCTTTGACTTGCATTATAAACTGGGTTTCAATTTACAACGGTTTCGATTTACAACCATTCCTCCTGGAACCTAACCCCGGCGTAAACTGAGGGCTACCTGTATAAGTAAATTAAAGAGCTGAAAACCGTAGGCTCTACCTAAATCATGACAACAAACAAAATTTATGCTTGCCTGATAAATGTATTTCTTTCTTGACACGGTGAGTCCACGGATCATCTAATTACTATTGGGAATATCACTCCTGCCCAGCAGGAGGCGGCAAAGAGCACCACAGCAAAGCTGTTAAATATCACCTCCCTTCCCTCCAACTCCAGTTTTTCGACCAAAAGTAAAAGGAGAAAAAAGAAGCAACAAGGTGCAGAGGTGCCAGAGGTTTATAATACGACAAAAAAGCTGTCTTGCAAATAAACAGGGCGGGTCATGGACTCACCATTTCAAGAAATAAATAAATTTATCAGGTAAGCATACATTTTTTTTCTTTCTAATGACAAGGTGAGTCAACGGATCATCTAATTACTATTGGGAATCAATACCCAAGCTAGAGGACACAGATGATAAGGGAGGGACAAGACAGGGTACAGAAGGCACCACTGCTTGAAGAACCTTTCTCCCAGAAGAAGCCTCAGCCGAGGCAAAAGTATCAAATTTATAAAATTTGGAAAAAGTATGTAGAGAGGACCAAGTTACAGCCTTGCAAATCTGATCCACATAAGCTTCATTTTTGAATGCCCAGGAAGAGGAAACAGCCCTCGTAGAATGAGCTGTGACTCTCTCAGGAGGCTGCTGTCCAGCAGTTTCATAGGCCAAGCGAATTATACTCTTCAGCCACAAAGAAAGAGAAGTAAACGTAGCTTTCTGACCCTTACGTTTCCCAGAGAAAACAACAAACAGAGCCGAAGGCAAAAATCCTTAGTCACCTGTAAATAGAATTTCAATGCACGCACCACATCTAGGTTGTGCAACAGACTTTCCTTATGAGAAGAAGGGTTAGGGCACAAAGAAGGAACAACAATTTCCTGATTACTGTTCCTATCCGAAACCACCTTAGGAAGGAACCCCAACTTAGTACGCAGAACTACCTTATCAGAATGAAAAATAAGATAAGGGGATTCATACTGCAACGCCGAGAGTTCTGAGAGACTGCGGGCAGAAGAAATTGCAACAAGAAACAAAACTTTCCAAGAAAATAATTTAATATCTAAGGAATGCATATGCTCAAATGGAGCCTTGTTGAAGAACCTTAAGAACAAGGTTAAGACTGCAGGGAGGAGTAACAGGTTTAAACACAGGCCTGATAAAAGGATTGCACGTCTGGTATATCCGCCAGACGCTTATGCAACAAAATAGACAAGGCAGATATTTGACCCTTCAAAGTACTCGCAGATAAACACTTCTCCAGACCCTCCTGGAGAAAGGACAAAATTCTAGGAATCCAAACTCTACTCCAAGAGTAGCCTCTGGATTCACACCAATGTAGATATTTACGCCATATCTTATGATAAATCCTTCTAGTCACAGGCTTACGAGCCTGAATCATGGTCTCAATGACCGACTCAGAAAACCCACGCTTAGATAAAATCAATTGTTCAATCTCCAAGCAGTCAGCTTCAGAGAAACTAGATTTGGATGAAGGAAGGGCCCTTGAAGTAGAAGATATTTGCTCAATGGAAGTCTCCAAGGTGGAAGAGATGACATCTCCATTAGGTCTGCATACCAAATCCTGCAAGGCCACGCCGGTGCGATGAGGATCACCGAAATCCTCTCCTGTTTGATTCGAGCAATGACCCGAGGAAGGAGAGCGAGCGGAGGAAAACGGTATGCTAAACTGAAATTCCAAGGGACCACCAGAGAATCTATCAGTACAGCCTGAGGATCCCTCAACCTCGACCCGTACCTCAGAAGCTTGGCATTCTGTCGAGATGCCATGAGATCCATTTCCGGCTGTCCCCATTTGAGAATCAAGCTGGAAAACACTTCCGGATGGAGCTCCCACTCCTCCGGGTGAAAGGTCCGTCTGCTCAGAAAATCCGCTTCCCAATTGTTCACTTCTGTAATGTGGATCGCAGAAAGACAGCAGTTGTGGATCTACGCCCACTGAATAATCTTGGCTAGGAACATCCTCCCTGATGGTTGATGTAAGCCACTGAACTTATGTTGGCCGACTGGAACCTGATAAACCAGGCTGATGCTAACTGAGGTCAGGCCAGAAGAGCATTGAAGATTGCCCTCAGCTCTAGAATGTTTATGGAGAGAACAGACTCCTCACGAGTCCATGTCCCCTGAGCCCTTAGTGAGCCCCAGACTGCTCCTCATCCCAGCAGGCTGGCGTCCATTGTCACAAACACCCAAATGTGCTGCGGAAGCAGGTTCCCTGGGAGAGAAGTTCCTGAGACAACCACCAAAGAAGGGAATCTCTTGTCTCCTGATCCAGATGTAATCTCTGAGACAGATCCGCATAATCCCTGTTCTATTGTCTGAGCATGCATAACTGCAAGGGTCTGAGGTGGAAACGGGCAAACGGAATGATGTCCATGGCAGCTACCATCAGACCGATTACCTCCATACATTGAGCCACTGATGGCCGAGGAGAGGGCTGAAGCGCCAGACAAGAATTGAAAATCTTTGATTTTCTGAGCTCTGTCAGAAATATTTTTATCGATAGGGAATCTATTATGGTTCCCAAGAAAACTACCCTTGTAGCTGGAATTAAGGAACTCTTTCCCAGATTCACCTTCCGTGAGAGCGCAGGAAGGATAACAACATCTCCGTGTGCGAGTTCACTTGTTGAAAGGATGGCGCTTGAACCAGAATGTCGTCCAGGTAAGGCACCACTGCAACGTCCCGTAACCAGAGCACTGCCAACAGAGATCCCAGGACTTTTGAAAAAATTCTGGGAGCTGTGGCAAGGCCGAATGGAAGAGCCACAAACTGGAAGTGTTTGTCTAGAAAAGTGAACCTCAGAAACCGGTGATGATCCCTGTGAATGGGAACATGCAGGTACGCATCACTTAAGTCTGCTGTTGTCATGAATTGACCCTCTTGAACCAAGGGAAGAATGGAACTAATAGTTTCCATCTTGAAGGATGGTACTCTAAGGAATTTGTTTAGACTTTTGAGATCTAAAATTGGTCTGAAGGTTCCCTCTTTTTTTGAGCCACAAACAGATTGGAGTAAAAACTAGACCCTGCTCCTGTACTGGAACAGGAACTATCACTCCCATGTCGGAGAGATCCCGAACACAGTGTAAGAACGCCTCTCTTTATCTGGTTTACAGATAATCTTGAGCAGAAACTTGCCTCTGGGAGAAAAGGTCTGAACAAAGAATGAAAGTCTGCCCCCCAAAAGATCTGGTCCCGGATCGGGGGCAGACCCTTCATGCTGATTTTGAGTCAGTAGCGGGCTTCTTAGATTGCTTTCCCTTGTTCCAAAACTGATTGGACCTCTAGGAAGGCTTTGACTGTTCCTGCTTTGTAGAGGGAGAGGAAGGCTTACCCTTGAAGTTTCGAAAGGAACGAAAATTACTCTGACATCCCTTCTGCTTATTCCTCTTATCCTGAGGGAGGACATTACCCTTTCCTCTCGTAATGTCGGAAATAATTTCAGACGATCCCGGCCCAAACAAGGTCTTACCCTTGTAAGGAATCGCCAAAAGCTTAGACGACATATCCGCAGACCAGGATTTCAACCATAAGGCTCTGTGGACCAGAACGGCAAATCCAGAAATATTTGCTCCCAGTTTGATAACTTGTAGGGAAGCATCCGTGATAAAGGAATTGGCAAAGTTAAGGGCCTTGATCCTATCCTGGATCTCTTCCAGGGGAGTGTCAGTCTGAATAGAATCAGTCAACGCATCAAACCAGTATGCCGCAACACTAGTGACGGTAGCAATACACACCGCAGGTTGCCATTGTAAACCCTGGTGTACATACATCTTTTTGAGCAACCCCTCCAACTTCTTATCCATAGGATCTTTAAAGGAACAACTATCCTCTATGGGAATAGTGGTTCTCTTAGCTAAAGTGGAAATTGCCCCTTGCACCATGGGGACCGTCTGCCAAGACTCCTTGATGGAGTCAGCAATAGGAAACCTCTTCTTAAAAATAAGGGATGGAGAAAAAGGGATACTGGTCTCTCCCATTCCCTAGCAATAATCTCTGTAGCCCGATCTGGTACAGGAAAAACCTCCACCATGGAAGGTACATCAAAATACTTGTTAAGTATACTGGACTTCTTAGGATTGACTACTACGGTAGTGTCGGAATCGTCCAAGGTAGCCAAAACCTCCTTAAGTAACAAACAAAGGTGCTCCAGCTTAAATCTAAATGATACCACTTCAGCATCAGAAGGAGTTACACAGTCTGAGATTTCACCCTCAGATGAAGCTGAAGTACCTTCCTTCCTCAGATTTCTGGGAAGGAACATTATGGATAGCCACAACTGTGTCAGACACCTTACTCCCTAAATCCTTAGATTTCCTCTTGCGCTTTCCCTGCAGCATGGGAAAGGCAGACAACGCATCAGTTACTGCAGAAGGCATAAGGGAAGCGATGTCTTGCAATGAAACTACAACCGAAGCTTGTGAGGAAGCGCAGGGCACTGCATGAATGGACGACAAATTTTGGGACATATAAGGAGAAAGCTGCAGCATATCTTGAACATTTGCAGGAGACCCCTGAACAGCATCCACATTAGACAATGCTGACTCAGAATCAAACAGCCTATCCCTGTAATTCAATGTTCTCTCAATACATGAGGAACAGAAAGGGATTGGTGGTTCCACATTAACATCAAAACAAAGTACAAGTAACATTCTGCAGGGACTCTTGGTCCATCTTTACTCAAGAATTAACCTAAAGAAAAATAAAATGCTTTTATTTGACTTTTATCACAAAAAACAGTAATCCCTTTAAATTTAAAACGATAATCTTTTTTGTGTGTGATTCCACAAAAAAAAGTCTTATAACCACCCAGCCAGCCTCTACACCTCAGACAGCTTTCCTGCTGAGGTACCTACCTGTCCTGCTGACCGCTGGATAGATAACGGCCCAACTCCTGTTAATATAAGATCCGAACTCAATAAGAACTGCTCCACTCGGTATTCGCTTTCTGTTTTTTGAATCAATTCACACAGAAAGCGGAACCTATACAAAGCACCTCCGACACACCGGAACTGAGAAGGAATGAAGGAAAGCGTGCAAATACCTTGCCGCTTCTAAAAACAGACCCGCCCATCATGAGCGTTGCAAACAGAAACTCCTGTCCAACATTAACTTTGAAAATGAAGTCGCTGGGAGAGTAAAACCACCATAAGCTGCATAATAAAAAAGAACTATAGTTCCTTCCTCACGTCCCCAGTGCCTGCACAAACTGCCTGTCATGTCCTATAACCCACGATAGGATAAATGTGTCCCAAAAGATAGACTGTTAAAGTGCCAATATTTTTCTGCATGTCTCCTAGAAAAATAAACTTAGCACTTACCTCTATGACATCTGCCTGGCAGCAGAGCAGCTCACTAGGTTTGAGAGGCATTGTACCTCACATGGACCTGTGGAAAAAAACTCAAAGACTGAGTAATCTTACTCAGGCTTTTGAAGTTAGGGCAGCATTAAATATATGGGAGGCGCAGTGACGATTATACCCAACAAGTTCCCATTGCTTGAAAGCCACCACTGCTCTACTGAAGAGACTGATATGGACTACGGCTACACCCTAGGACAAAGCAGTACAATCTTGCACTACTTAAAAATAATATGATATTCCCAATAGTAATTAGATGATCCGGGGACTCACCGTGTCATTAGAAAGAAAATCATTTTGATTTCATGTACCACTAATTTGTGCTAGCTACCTACTTAAATATGCTTATCTTATCTCCCTTGTTTGTAGTGAAATTGGGCTGCTGTAAAAAAAAAAAAAGAAGTTTCTATTCTACTATTCGTTCAGCATTTTTCAGCATACAGCAGATTACAAATTTAAATCTAAAGTAATAAATTAATATTGCAAAGTAACCATAAACACAAGATTTTTATATAAAATGTTTAGCTATGCGTAATTAAACAAATTGGCAAGCTAGTTTTTACATTTTTTTGCCCCTTTTTCATATAATTTAGCTCTGAAAAGAGGATTAGCTAATTTTTAGAATTTTAAAGTGACAGTAAAGACCTTGAGATTTGTATATAAAATCTTTATTCTATGCAGTAAACAGCTTTGCAATATACTTTCATTTGATTATTGAAAAACATGTAGAAAAGAAGATGTTAATTTGTTTTAAAAATATTTGGAATCAACTGGCTATAACAATAACAAGACAACAGAACGGTCTTGTACAAGGCGTTTACTGTCCTAATTACTGCATTGCTGTGCACAGTTACACTGTAGGCTTAAATGACAATAAACTGCTATTGAAGCCATCCTCCACATAGACAAAATATAAAAAAAAGATGCACAAACACATAAATTAGGCTTACCTGATCATTTTCTTTTCTTTTGATGGAAAGAGTCCACAGCTGCATTCATTACTTTTGCGAAATAAGAACCTGCCCACCAGGAGGAGGCAGACACCCCAGCCAAAGGCTTAAATACTCCTCCCACTCCCCTTATCCCCCAGTCATTCAGCCGAGGAACAAGGACCAGTAGAAGAAATATCAGGTGCAAGGTGCCAGAAGAATAAATAAGAACGCTCCACAAAAAAATTACGGATGGGGAGCTGTGGACTCTTTCCATCAGAAGAAAAGAAAATTATCAGGTAAGCATAATTTATGTTTTTCTTCTTAAATGGAAAGAGTCCACAGCTGCATTTATTACTTTTGGAAAAACAATACACAAGCTATAGAGGACACAATGCCAAGACGGGAGGGTACAATAGGCAGCCCATACTGAGGGCACCAGGCCTGAACCTCTACCCAACAAAAAAACCTTAAAAGGAAAGGCTCCAAGGACACTGACCTGCAGATAGTACAGAAGTCAAGCTAGAGACCGCAAATCGGACTCAACTGAACCAACAGTCCTCCAGGAGACACCATCGTCCCTCACCGCTCACCCCACACTAATAAAGGGGACACCAGCCTAAACTCCTAAGGTGACAAGGCAAAGGAGAACCGAAGGAAGCCAAAAGGTCACAACAATCCATAAAAGGAAACCTCCAATAGTGAGCACAGCTCACAAAGACCCAAATGGGCCCAATAGAGAAAAGGAGGCTACGCCTAGAGCAAGCGAAACCCGGGATAAGACTAGGCTTAGAGACAGAGAAAGTCTTCCCTCCAACATCATGCAAGCACTGAAAGACAACTGAGTCCTCACAGCGTCTGAACATAGATACAAAAGTATCCAACCACAAAAAAAAAAGTAAGAGAACTAGATGAAAAGGAAATTTATGCTTACCTGATAAATTGATTTCTTCTACGATACGACAAGTGTCCACGGATTTTATCCTTACTTGTGGGATATTATCCTCCTGCTAACAGGAAGTGGCAAAGAGCACCACAGCAGAGCTGTATATAAGAGCTGTATATATAGCTCCTCCCTTCCCTCCACCCCCAGTTATTCGACTGAAGGTTTTAGGAAGAGAAAGGAAAAGCTAAAAGGTGACTGAAGTTGTAAAAATAAAATATAATCTGTCTGAAAATGACAGGGAGGGCCGTGGACTTGTCGTATCGTAGAAGAAATCAATTTATCAGGTAAGCATAAATGTCCTTTTCTTCTACAAGATACGAGTCCACGGATTTCATCCTTACTTGTGGGATACAATACCAAAGCTATAGGACACGGATGAAAAGGAGGGACAAGAGAGAGACCTAAACGGAAGGCACCACTGCTTGAAGAACCCTTCTCTCAAAAACAGCCTCAGAAGAAGCAAAAGTATAAAATTTGGAAAATGTATGAATGGGCGACCAAGTCGCAGCCTTACAAATCTGTTCAACAGAAGCATCATTTTTAAAGGCCCATGTGGAAGCCACAGCCCTAGTAGAATGAGCCGTAATTCTTTCAGGAGGCTGCTGTCCAGCAGTCTCATATGCCAGGCGGATGATACTCCTCAGCCAAAAAGAAAGAGAGGTAGCCGTTGCATTCTGACCCCTACGCTTTCCAGAATAAACAATGAATAATGAAGATGATTGACAGAAATCCTTGGTTGCCTGTAAGTAAAAAAAAAAAAAGTAAAAGTTCAAGGCTCGGACCACGTCCAGATTATGTAACAGACGCTCCTTCTTGGAAGGATTAGGACACAAGGAAGGAACAACAATTTCCTGATTAATATTCTTATTTGAAACTACCTTAGGAAGAAATCCAGGTTTGGTACGCAAAACCACCTTATCGGAATGAAATCTAAGATAAGGCAAATCACATTGTAACGCTGAAAGCTCCGAAACTCTTTGAGCAGAAGAAATAGCAACCAAAAACAAAACTTTCCAAGATAACAATTTAATATCTATGGAATGCATGGGTTCAAACGGAACCCTTTGAAGAACACTAAGGACTAAATTCAAACTCCAGGGAGGAGTAATTGGTCTAAATACAGGCTTAATTCTGGACAAAAAGACTGAACATCTGGCACATCTGCCAAACGTTTGTGAAGCAAAATTGACAAGGCAGAAATCTGTCCCTTTAAGGAACTTGCTGATAACCCTTTCTCCAATCCTTCTTGGAGAAAAGACAGAATCCTGGGACTCCTAACTTTACTCCATGAGTAACCCTGGGATTCACACCAATAAAGGTATTTACGCCATATCTTATGATAGATTTTTCTAGTAACAGGCTTACAAGCCTATATCAAAGTACTGATAACCGAATCAGAGAAACCCCGCTTAGATAAAATCAAGCGTTCAATCTCCAAGCAGTCAGCTGCAGAATGTTGGAAAGGACCTTGAATGAGAAGGTCCTGTCTCAAAGGAAGTTTCCACGGTGGCAGAGAGGACATGTCCACTAGATCCGCATACCAAGCCCTGCGTGGCCACGCAGGCGCTATCAGGATTACTGAAGCTCTCTCCTGTTTGATCCGAGCAATCACGAGTGGAAGGAGAGGAAACGGTGGAAACACATAAGCTAGGCTGAACAACCAAGGCACTGCCAAGGCATCTATCAGTTCGGCCTGAGGATCCCTCGACCTGGATCCGTAACGTGGAAGCTTGGCATTCTGACGAGATGCCATCAAGTCTAATTCCGGTCTGCCCCATTGGCGAATCAATGAGGCAAATACCTCCGGGTAGAGTTCCCACTCCCCCGGATGAAAAGTCTGACGACTTAGAAATTCCACTTCCCAGTTCTCTACCCCTGGGATGTAGATCACTGATAGATAGCAAGAGTGGGCCTCCGCCCATCAAATTATCTTTGATCCTTCTATCATCGCTAAGGAACTCCTTGTCCCCCCCCGATGATTGATAAAAGCGACAGTAGTGATATTGTCCGACTGGAATCTGATGAATTTGGCCGAAGCCAACTGAGGCCACGTCTGAAGTGCATTGAATATTGCTCTCAGTTCCAGAATATTGATTGGAAGTAGAGACTCCACCTGAGTCCAAACACCCTGAGCCTTCAGGGAATTCCAGACTGCACCCCAGAAGACTGGCCTCCGTTGTCACTATCACCCACGAGGGTCTGCGGAAACAAGTCCCCTGGGACAGATGATCCGGCGACAACCACCAAAGAAGAGAGTCTCTGGTCTCTTGATCCAGATTTATCTGAGGAGATAAATTCGCATAGTCTCCATTCCACTGTCCGAGCATGCACAGCTGCAGTGGTCTGAGATGAAAGCGAGCAAACAGAATGATGTCCATTGCCGCTACCATTAATCCAATGACCTCCATACACTGAGCCACTGATGGCCGAGGAATGGACTGAAGTGCTCGGCAAGTATTTAGAATCTTTGATTTTCTGACCTCCGTCAGAAATATTTTCATGTCTACCGAGTCTATCAGAGTTCCCAAGAAGGGAACCCTTGTCTGTGGAACTAGTGAACTCTTTTCTATGTTCACCTTCCAACCGTGAGTTCTCAGGAAAGACAACACTGTGTCCGTGTGAGATTTTGTCAGCCGATAAGTTGACGCCTGGATCAGAATATCGTCCAGATAAGGCGCCACTGCTATTCCCCACGGTCTGAGAACCACCAGAAGGGACCCTAGAACCTTTGTGAAGATCCTGGGTGCTGTGGCCAACCCGAAGGGAAGAGCCACAAACTGATAATGTTTGTCCAAAAAGGCAAACCTTAGGAACTGATGATGATCCTTGTGAATAGGGATATGAAGGTATGCATCCTTCAAGTACACGGTAGTCATATATTGACCCTCCTGGATCATAGGTAAGATTGTTCGTATAGTCTCCATCTTGAATGATGGAACTCTGAGAAACTTGTTTAGACACTTGAGATCTAAAATGGGTCTGAAAGTTCCCTCTTTTTTGGGAACCACGAAAAGATTTGAGTAAAACCCCTGCCCCTGGTTCCAGTTTTGGAACGGGACAAATTACTCCCATGGTATAGAGGTCTTTTACACAGCGTAAGAACGCCTCTTTTTTTCTTTCATGTAATTAGCAAGAGTCCATGAGCTAGTGACGTATGGGATATACATTCCTACCAGGAGGGGCAAAGTTTCCCAAACCTTAAAATGCCTATAAATACACCCCTCACCACACCCACAATTCAGTTTTACAAACTTTGCCTCCGATGGAGGTGGTGAAGTAAGTTTGTGCTAGATTCTACGTTGATATGCGCTCCGCAGCAAGTTGGAGCCCGGTTTTCCTCTCAGCGTGCAGTGAATGTCAGAGGGATGTGAGGAGAGTATTGCCTATTTGAATGCAGTGATCTCCTTCTACGGGGTCTATTTCATAGGTTCTCTGTTATCGGTCGTAGAGATTCATCTCTTACCTCCCTTTTCAGATCGACGATATACTCATATATACCATTACCTCTGCTGATTCTCGTTTCAGTACTGGTTTGGCTTTCTACAAACATGTAGATGAGTGTCCTGGGGTAAGTAAATCTTATTTTCTGTGACACTCTAAGCTATGGTTGGGCACTTTGTTTATAAAGTTCTAAATATATGTATTCAAACATTTATTTGCCTTGACTCAGAATGTTCAACTTTCCTTATTTTTCAGACAGTCAGTTTCATATTTGGGATAATGCATTTGAATTAATCATTTTTTCTTACCTTCAAAAATTTGACTCTTTTTTTTCTGTGGGCTGTTAGGCTCGCGGGGGCTGAAAATGCTTCATTTTATTGCATCATTCTTGGCGCGGATTTTTTTGGCGCAAAAATTCTTTTCCGTTTCCGGCGTCATACGTGTCGCCGGAAGTTGCGTCATTTTTTGACGTTATTTTGCGCCAAAAATGTCGGCGTTCCGGATGTGGCGGATTTAGGCGCCAAATAATGTGGGCGTCTTATTTGGCGCTAAAAAATAAGGGCGTCGCTTTTGTCTCCACATTATTTAAGTCTTATTTTTTCAGTGCTTCTGGTTGCTAGAAGCTTGTTCTTTGGCATTTTTTCCCATTCCTGAAACTGTCATTTAAGGAATTTGATCAATTTTGCTTTATATGTTGTTTTTTCTCTTACATATTGCAAGATGTCTCACGTTGCATCTGAGTCAGAAGATACTACAGGAAAATCGCTGTCTACTGCTGGAGCTACCAAGCTAAGTGTATCTGCTATAATTTTTGGTATCTGTTTCTCCAGCTGTTGTTTGTATTGCATGTCATGACAAACTTATTAATGCAGATAAAATTTCCTTTAGTACTGTTACATTACCTGTTGCTGTTCCGTCAACATCTAATTTTCAGAGTGTTCCTGATAAACATAAGAGATTTTTTTTTTTAAATCCATTAAGAAGGCTATGTCTGTTATTTCTCCTTCTAGTTTACATAAAAGTCTTTTAAAAACTTCTTTTTTTCAGATGAATTTTTAAATGAACATCATCATTTTGATACTGATAATGGTTCTTCTGGTTCAGAGGTTTCTGTCTCAGAGGTTGATGCTGATAAATCTTTGTATTTGTTCAAGATGGAATTTATTCGTTCTTTATTTAAAGAAGTATTAATTGCATTAGAAATAGAGGATTCTGGTCCTCTTGATTCTAAATCTAAACGTTTAAATACGGTTTTTAAATCTCCTGTAGTTATTCCAGAAGTGTTTAATCTCCCTGATGCTATTTCTGAAGTAATTTCCAGGGAATGGAATAATTTGGGTAATTCTTTTACTCCTTCTAAACGTTTAAGCAATTATATCCTGTGCCATCTGACAGATTAGAGTTTTTTTGGGACAAAATCCCTAAGGTTATGGGGCTGTCTCTACTCCTGCTAAATGTGCTACTATTCCTACGGCAGATAGTAATTCATTTAAGGATCCTTTAGATAGGAAAATTGAATCCTTTCTAAGAAAAGCTTACTTATGTTCAGGTAATCTTCTTAGACTTGCTATATTTTTAGCGGATGTTGCTGCAGCTTCAACTTTTTGGTTAGAAGCTTTAGCGCAACAAGTAACAGATCATAATTTTATAGCATTATTATTATTCTATAACATGCTAATAATTTTATTGGTGATACCATCTTTTGATATCATTAGAGTTGATGTCAGGTATATGTCTCTAGCTATTTTAGCTAGAAAAGCTTTATGGATTAAACTTGGAATACTGATATGTCTTCTAAGTCAACTTTGCTTTCCCTTTCTTTCCAGGGTAATAAATTATTATTTCAACTGTTTCTGGAAGGAAGGGAACTTTTTTCCCAAAGGATAAAAAATCTAAGGTAAATTTAGGTCTAATAATCATTTCGTTCCTTTCCTCACAATAAGGAACAAAAGCCTGATCCTTCATTCTCAGGAGCGGTATCAGTTTGGAAACTATTTCCAGTTTGGAATATATCCAAGCCTTTTAGAAAACCTATAGCCAGCTCCTAAGTACCCATGAAGGTGCGGACCTTATTCCAGCTCAGCTGGTATGGGGCAGATTACGTTTTCTTCAAAGAAATTTTGATCAATTCCGTTCTCAATTTCTGGTTTCAGAACATTGTTTCAGAAAGGTACAGAATTGGCTTCAGTTAAGGCCTCCTGCTAAGAGATTTTTTTATTTCCCGTGTCCCAGTTAACACAGCAAAGGCTCAGCATTTCTGAAATGTGTTTCAGATCTAGAGTTGGCTGGAGTAATTATGCCAGTTCCAGTTCTGGAACAGGGGCTGGGGTTTTATTTTATCTCTTCATTGTACCAAAGAAGGTCAATTCCTTCAGACCAGTTCCGGATCTATCAATATTGAATCATTATGTAAGGATACCAACATTCAAGATGGTTACTGTAGGACTGTCCTGCCTTTTGTTTAGCAAGGGCATTATATGTCTACAATAGATTTACAGGATGTGTATCTACATATTCCGATTCATCCAGATCACTTTTAGTGTCTGAGATTCTCTTTTTAGACAAGCATTACCAGTTTTGTGGCTCTACCGTTTGGCCTAGCCTCAGTTCCAAGAATTTTTTTCAAAGGTTCTCGGTGCCCTTCTTTCTGTAATCAGAGAACAGGGTTTTTTGGTATTTCCTTATTGGACAATATCTGGGTACTTGCTCAGTCTTCTCATTTTCGAAGAATCTCATACGAATCGACTTGTGTTGTTTCTTCAAGTTCATGGTTGGAGGATCAATTTACCAATCAGTTCATTGATTCCTCAGACAAGTGTAACCTTTTTAGGTTTCTAGAATAGATTCAGTGTATATGACTCTGTCCTTGTCAGACAAGAGAAGTTTAACATTGATATCAGCTTTTCAAAACCTTCAGTCACAATCATTCCCTTTGGTAGCCTTATGCATGGAAATTTTAGGTCTTAGGACTGCCGCATCAGATGCGATCTCCTTTGCTCGTTTTCACATGCGACCTCTTCAGCTCTGTATGCTGAACCAATGGTGCAGGGATTACTCAAAGATAACAGAATTTATGTTTACCTGATAAATTACTTTCTCCAACGGTGTGTCCGGTCCACGGCGTCATCCTTACTTGTGGGATATTCTCTTCCCCAACAGGAAATGGCAAAGAGCCCAGCAAAGCTGGTCACATGATCCCTCCTAGGCTCCGCCTACCCCAGTCATTCGACCGACGTTAAGGAGGAATATTTGCATAGGAGAAACCATATGGTACCGTGGTGACTGTAGTTAAAGAAAATAAATTATCAGACCTGATTAAAAAAACCAGGGCGGGCCGTGGACCGGACACACCGTTGGAGAAAGTAATTTATCAGGTAAACATAAATTCTGTTTTCTCCAACATAGGTGTGTCCGGTCCACGGCGTCATCCTTACTTGTGGGAACCAATACCAAAGCTTTAGGACACGGATGAAGGGAGGGAGCAAATCAGGTCACCTAAATGGAAGGCACCACGGCTTGCAAAACCTTTCTCCCAAAAATAGCCTCAGAAGAAGCAAAAGTATCAAACTTGTAAAATTTGGTAAAAGTGTGCAGTGAAGACCAAGTCGCTGCCCTACATATCTGATCAACAGAAGCCTCGTTCTTGAAGGCCCATGTGGAAGACACAGCCCTAGTGGAATGAGCCGTGATTCTTTCGGGAGGCTGCCGTCCGGCAGTCTCGTAAGCCAATCTGATGATGCTTTTAATCCAAAAAGAGAGAGAGGTAGAAGTTGCTTTTTGACCTCTCATTTTACCGGAATAAACAACAAACAAGGAAGATGTTTGTCTAAAATCCTTTGTAGCATCTAAATAGAATTTTAGAGCGCGAACAACATCCAAATTGTGCAACAAACGTTCCTTCTTTGAAACTGGTTTCGGACACAGAGAAGGTACGATAATCTCCTGGTTAATGTTTTTGTTAGAAACAACTTTTGGAAGAAAACCAGGTTTAGTACGTAAAACCACCTTATCTGCATGGAACACCAGATAAGGAGGAGAACACTGCAGAGCAGATAATTCTGAAACTCTTCTAGCAGAAGAAATTGCAACTAAAAACAAAACTTTCCAAGATAATAACTTAATATCAACGGAATGTAAGGGTTCAAACGGAACCCCCTGAAGAACTGAAAGAACTAAGTTGAGACTCCAAGGAGGAGTCAAAGGTTTGTAAACAGGCTTAATTCTAACCAGAGCCTGAACAAAGGCTTGAACATCTGGCACAGCTGCCAGCTTTTTGTGAAGTAACACAGACAAGGCAGAAATCTGTCCCTTCAGGGAACTAGCAGATAATCCTTTTTCCAATCCTTCTTGAAGGAAGGATAGAATCTTAGGAATCTTAACCTTGTCCCAAGGGAATCCTTTAGATTCACACCAACAGATATATTTTTTCCAAATTTTGTGGTAAATCTTTCTAGTTACAGGCTTTCTGGCCTGAACAAGAGTATCGATAACAGAATCTGAGAATCCTCGCTTCGATAAGATCAAGCGTTCAGTCTCCAAGCAGTCAGCTGGAGTGAAACCAGATTCGGATGTTCGAACGGACCCTGAACAAGAAGGTCTCGTCTCAAAGGTAGCTTCCAAGGTGGAGCCGATGACATTCACCAGATCTGCATACCAAGTCCTGCGTGGCCACGCAGGAGCTATCAAGATCACCGACGCCCTCTCCTGATTGATCCTGGCTACCAGCCTGGGGATGAGAGGAAACGGCGGGAACACATAAGCTAGTTTGAAGGTCCAAGGTGCTACTAGTGCATCCACTAGAGCCGCCTTGGGATCCCTGGATCTGGACCCGTAGCAAGGAACTTTGAAGTTCTGACGAGAGGCCATCAGATCCATGTCTGGAATGCCCCACAGCTGAGTGACTTGGGCAAAGATTTCCGGATGGAGTTCCCACTCCCCCGGATGCAATGTCTGACGACTCAGAAAATCCGCTTCCCAATTTTCCACTCCTGGGATGTGGATAGCAGACAGGTGGCAGGAGTGGGACTCCGCCCATAGAATGATTTTGGTCACTTCTTCCATCGCTAGGGAACTCCTTGTTCCCCCCTGATGGTTGATGTACGCAACAGTTGTCATGTTGTCTGATTGAAACCGTATGAACTTGGCCCTCGCTAGCTGAGGCCAAGCCTTGAGAGCATTGAATATCGCTCTCAGTTCCAGAATATTTATCGGTAGAAGAGATTCTTCCCGAGACCAAAGACCCTGAGCTTTCAGGGATCCCCAGACCGCGCCCCAGCCCATCAGACTGGCGTCGGTCGTGACGATGACCCACTCCGGTCTGCGGAATGTCATCCCTTGTGACAGGTTGTCCAGGGACAGCCACCAACGGAGTGAGTCTCTGGTCCTCTGATTTACTTGTATCTTCGGAGACAAGTCTGTATAGTCCCCATTCCACTGACTGAGCATGCACAGTTGTAATGGTCTTAGATGAATGCGCGCAAAAGGAACTATGTCCATTGCCGCTACCATCAAACCGATCACTTCCATGCACTGCGCTATGGAAGGAAGAGGAACGGAATGAAGTATCCGACAAGAGTCTAGAAGTTTTGTTTTTCTGGCCTCTGTCAGAAAAATCCTCATTTCTAAGGAGTCTATTATTGTTCCCAAGAAGGGAACCCTTGTTAACGGAGATAGAGAACTCTTTTCCACGTTCACTTTCCATCCGTGAGATCTGAGAAAGGCCAGGACAATGTCCGTGTGAGCCTTTGCTTGAGGAAGGGACGACGCTTGAATCAGAATGTCGTCCAAGTAAGGTACTACAGCAATGCCCCTTGGTCTTAGCACAGCTAGAAGGGACCCTAGTACCTTTGTGAAAATCCTTGGAGCAGTGGCTAATCCGAAAGGAAGCGCCACGAACTGGTAATGCTTGTCCAGGAATGCGAACCTTAGGAACCGATGATGTTCCTTGTGGATAGGAATATGTAGATACGCAACCTTTAAATCCACTGTGGTCATGAATTGACCTTCCTGGATGGAAGGAAGAATAGTTCGAATGGTTTCCATCTTGAACGATGGAACCTTGAGAAACTTGTTTAAGATCTTGAGATCCAAGATTGGTCTGAACGTTCCCCCTTTTTTGGGAACTATGAACAGATTGGAGTAGAACCCCATCCCTTGTTCTCTTAATGGAACAGGATGAATCACTCCCATTTTTAACAGGTCTTCTACACAATGTAAGAATGCCTGTCTTTTTATGTGGTCTGAAGACAACTGAGACCTGTGGAACCTCCCCCTTGGGGGAAGCCCCTTGAATTCCAGAAGATAACCTTGGGAGACTATTTCTAGCGCCCAAGGATCCAGAACATCTCTTGCCCAAGCCTGAGCGAAGAGAGAGAGTCTGCCCCCCACCAGATCCGGTCCCGGATCGGGGGCCAACATTTCATGCTGTCTTGGTAGCAGTGGCAGGTTTCTTGGCCTGCTTTCCTTTGTTCCAGCCTTGCATTGGTCTCCAAGCTGGCTTGGCTTGAGAAGTATTACCCTCTTGCTTAGAGGACGTAGCACTTTGGGCTGGTCCACTTCTACGAAAGGGACGAAAATTAGGTTTATTTTTTGCCTTGAAAGGCCGATCCTGAGGAAGGGCGTGGCCCTTACCCCCAGTGATATCAGAGATAATCTCTTTCAAGTCAGGGCCAAACAGCGTTTTCCCCTTGAAAGGAATGTTAAGTAGCTTGTTCTTGGAAGACGCATCAGCTGACCAAGATTTCAACCAAAGCGCTCTGCGCGCCACAATAGCAAACCCAGAATTCTTAGCCGCTAACCTAGCCAATTGCAAAGTGGCGTCTAGGGTGAAAGAATTAGCCAATTTGAGAGCATTGATTCTGTCCATAATCTCCTCATAAGGAGGAGAATCACTATCGACCGCCTTTATCAGCTCATCGAACCAGAAACATGCGGCTGTAGCTACAGGGACAATGCATGAAATTGGTTGTAGAAGGTAACCCTGCTGAACTCTTTTTAAGTAAACCTTCTAATTTTTTATCCATAGGATCTTTGAAAGCACAACTATCCTCTATGGGTATAGTGGTGCGTTTGTTTAAAGTGGAAACCGCTCCCTCGACCTTGGGGACTGTCTGCCATAAGTCCTTTCTGGGGTCGACCATAGGAAACAATTTTTTAAATATGGGGGGAGGGACGAAAGGAATACCGGGCCTTTCCCATTCTTTATTAACAATGTCCGCCACCCGCTTGGGTATAGGAAAAGCTTCTGGGAGCCCCGGGGCCTCTAGGAACTTGTCCATTTTACATAGTTTCTCTGGGATGACCAACTTGTCACAATCATCCAGAGTGGATAATACCTCCTTAAGCAGAATGCGGAGATGTTCCAACTTAAATTTAAACGTAATCACATCAGGTTCAGCCTGTTGAGAAATGTTCCCTGAATCAGTAATTTCTCCCTCAGACAAAACCTCCCTGGCCCCATCAGACTGGGTTAGGGGCCCTTCAGAACCATTATTATCAGCGTCGTCATGCTCTTCAGTATCTAAAACAGAGCAGTCGCGCTTACGCTGATAAGTGTTCATTTTGGCTAAAATGTTTTTGACAGAATTATCCATTACAGCCGTTAATTGTTGCATAGTAAGGAGTATTGGCGCGCTAGATGTACTAGGGGCCTCCTGAGTGGGCAAGACTCATGTAGACGAAGGAGGGAATGATGCAGTACCATGCTTACTCCCCTCACTTGAGGAATCATCTTGGGCATCATTGTCATTGTCACATAAATCACATTTATTTAAATGAATGGGAATTCTGGCTTCCCCACATTCAGAACACAGTCTATCTGGTAGTTCAGACATGTTAAACAGGCATAAACTTGATAACAAAGTACAAAAAACGTTTTAAAATAAAACCGTTACTGTCACTTTAAATTTTAAACTGAACACACTTTATTACTGCAATTGCGAAAAAACATGAAGGAATTGTTCAAAATTCACCAAATTTTCACCACAGTGTCTTAAAGCCTTAAAAGTATTGCACACCAAATTTGGAAGCTTTAACCCTTAAAATAACGGAACCGGAGCCGTTTTTAACTTTAACCCCTTTACAGTCCCTGGTATCTGCTTTGCTGAGACCCAACCAAGCCCAAAGGGGAATACGATACCAAATGACGCCTTCAGAAAGTCTTTTCTAAGTATCAGAGCTCCTCTCACATGCGACTGCATGTCATGCCTCTCAAAAGCAAGTGCGCAACACCGGCGCGAAAATGAGGCTCTGCCTATGATTTGGGAAAGCCCCTAAAGAATAAGGTGTCTAAGACAGTGCCTGCCGATATTATTATATCAAAATACCCAGAATAAATGATTCCTCAAGGCTAAATATGTGTTAATAATGAATCGATTTAGCCCAGAAAAAGTCTACAGTCTTAATAAGCCCTTGTGAAGCCCTTATTTACGATCTTGATAAACATGGCTTACCGGATCCCATAGGGAAAATGACAGCTTCCAGCATTACATCGTCTTGTTAGAATGTGTCATACCTCAAGCAGCAAGAGACTGCTCACTGTTCCCCCAACTGAAGTTAATTGCTCTCAACAGTCCTGTGTGGAACAGCCATGGATTTTAGTGACGGTTGCTAAAATCATTTTCCTCATACAAACAGAAATCTTCATCTCTTTTCTGTTTCTGAGTAAATAGTACATACCAGCACTATTTCAAAATAACAAACTCTTGATTGAATAATAAAAACTACAGTTAAACACTAAAAAACTCTAAGCCATCTCCGTGGAGATGTTGCCTGTACAACGGCAAAGAGAATGACTGGGGTAGGCGGAGCCTAGGAGGGATCATGTGACCAGCTTTGCTGGGCTCTTTGCCATTTCCTGTTGGGGAAGAGAATATCCCACAAGTAAGGATGACGCCGTGGACCGGACACACCTATGTTGGAGAAATCTCAATTAATATCTTTAAACCGATTATACGACACTCTCTGACATGGTGGGCAGATCACCATCGTTTAGTTCAGGGGGCTTCTTTGTTCTTCCGACCTGGACTATAATCTCAACAGATGCAAGTCTTACAGGTTGGGGAGCTGTGTGGGGGTATCTGACGGCACAAGGGGTTTGGGAATCTCAGGAGGTGAGATTTCCGATCAATATTTTGGAACTCCGTGCAATTTCAGAGCTCTTCAGTCTTGGCCTCTTCTGAAGAGAGAGTTGTTCATTTGTTTTCAGATAGACAATGTCACAACTGTGGCATACATCAATCATCAAGGAGGGACTCACAGTCCTCTGGCTATGAAAGAAGTATCTCGAATTTTGGTTTGGGCGGAATCCAGCTCCTGTCTAATCTCTGCGGTTCATATCCCAGGTATGGACAATTGGAAAGCGGATTATCTCAGTCGCCAAACGTTGCACCTGGGCGAATGGTCTTCACCCAGAGGTATTTCCTCAGATTGTTCAAATGTGGGAACTCTCAGAAATAGATCTGATGGCTTCTCATCTAAACAAGAAACTTCCCTGGTATCTGTCCGGATCCAGGGATCCTCGGGCGGAGGCAGTGGATGCATTATCTCTTCCTTACAAGTGTCATCCTGCCTATATCTTTCCGCCTCTAGTTCTTCTTCCAAGGGTATTCTCTAATATTCTAAAGGAATGCTCGTTTGTCCTGCTGGTAGCTCCAGCATGGCCTCACAGGTTTTGGTATGCGGATCTTGTCCGGATGGCCTCTTGCCAGCTGTGGACTCTTCCGTTAAGACCAGTCTTTCTGTCTCAAGGTTCTTTTTTCCATCAGGATCTCAAAACCTTAATTTTAAGGTGTGGAGTTTGAACGCTTGATTCTTGGTCAAAGAGGTTTCTCTGACTCTGTGATTGATACTATGTGACAGGCTCGTAAATCTGTATCTAGAGAGATATATTATAGAGTCTGGAAGACTTATATTTCTTCAGGATG
The DNA here is from genome assembly GCF_027579735.1 of Bombina bombina. Lineage (NCBI taxonomy): Eukaryota > Metazoa > Chordata > Amphibia > Anura > Bombinatoridae > Bombina > Bombina bombina. Next base: position 80,155,787 of record NC_069501.1, read on the forward strand.
GTTTAGATAAAGGTTTGTCCGCAAGTTTCTTGAAAGACAAATCTCTGCTCTTTCTGTTCTTTTTCACAGAAGGATTGCTAATCTTCCTGATATTCATTGTTTTGTACAAGCTTTGGTTCGTATAAAACCTGTCATTAAGTCAATTTCTCCTCTTTGGAGTTTGAATTTGGTTCTGGGGGCTCTTCAAGCTTCTCCTTTTGAACCCATACATTCTTTGGTCGTTATATTACTTTCTTGGAAAGTTTTGTTTCTTTTGGCCATCTCTTCTGCCAGAAGAGTCTCTGAATTATCTACTCTTTTTTGTGAGTCTCCTTTTCTGATTTTGCATCAGGATAAGGCGGTGCTGCGAACTTCTTTTGAATTTTTTACCTAAGGTTGTGAATTCTAACAACATTAGTAGAGAAATTGTGGTTCCTTCATTATGTCCTAATCCTATGAATTCTAAGGAGAAATCATTGCATTCTTTGGATGCTGTTAGAGCTTTGTAATATTATGTTGAAGCTACTAAGTCTTTCCGAAAGACTTCTAGTCTATTTGTCATCTTTTCCGGTTCTAGAAAAGACCAGAAAGCTTCTGCCATTTCTTTGGCATCTTGGTTGAAATCTTTATTTCATCATGCCTATGTTGAGTCGGGTAACACTCCGCCTCAAAGGATTACAGCTCATTCTACTAGGTCAGTTTCTACTTCCTGGGCGTTTAAGAATGAAGCTTCGGTTGATCAGATTTGCAAAACAGCAATTTGGTCCTCTGCATACTTTTTCTAAATTCTACCATTTTGATGTGTTTTCTTCTTCTGAAGCAGTTTTTGGTAGAAACATACTTCAGGCAGTGGTTTCAGTTTGAATCTTCTGCTTATGTTTTTTCATTAAAATTTTATTCTGGGTGTGGATTATTTTCAGCAGGAATTGGCTGTCTTTATTTTATCCCTCCCTCTCTAGTGACTCTTGTGTGGAAAGATCCACATCTTGGGTAATCATTATCCCATACGTCACTAGCTCATGGACTCTTGCTAATTACATGAAAGAAAACATAATTTATGTAAGAACTTACCTGATAAATTCATTTCTTTCATATTAGCAAGAGTCCATGAGGCCCGCCCTTTTTTGTGGTGGTTTTGATTTTTTTGTATAAAGCACAATTATTCCAATTCCTTATTTTATATGCTTTCGCACTTTTTTCTTATCACCCCACTTCTTGGCTATTCGTTAAACTGAATTGTGGGTGTGGTGAGGGGTGTATTTATAGGCATTTTAAGGTTTGGGAAACTTTGCCCCTCCTGGTAGGAATGTATATCCCATACGTCACTAGCTCATGGACTCTTGCTAATATGAAAGAAATGAATTTATCAGGTAAGTTCTTACATAAATTATGTTTTATCTGATCTACAGATAATCTTGAAAGATGAAACCTCCCTCTTGGGAGAATATCCTTGAATTCCAGTTGATACCCGTGGGTCACAATTTCCAGTGCCCAAAGGTCCTGAACATCTCTTGCCCAAGCCTGAGCAAAGAAAGAAAGTCTGCCACCTACTAGATCCGGTCCCAGATCGGGGGCCGCCCCTTCCTGCTGTCTTGGTAGCAGCAGCTGGCTTCTTGGATTGTTTACCTTTATTCCAAGCATAGTTGGGTCTCCAGACTGACTTGGATTGAGCAAAATTCCCCTCCTGCTTTGTGGAGGAAGAGGAAGCAGAGGGTCCTCCTTTAAAGTTTCGAAATTAAAAAAAAAATATTTTGTTTACCCCTCATCTTAACCGACTTATCCTGAGGTAGGGCATGGCCTTTACCTCCAGTAATGTCAGAAATGATTTCCTTCAATTCAGGCCCGAATAGGGTCTTACCCTTAAAAGGAATAGCTAAAAGCTTAGATTTTGGTGACACATGAGCAGACCAAGATTTGAGCCATAACGCTCTACGCTCTAAAATGGCAAATCCTGTATTTTTCGCCGCTAATTTAGCAATTTGAAAAGCGGCATCAGTAATAAAAGAATTAGCTAGCTTGAGAGCCTTAATTCTATCCAAAATGTCATCTAATGGAGTCTCAACCTTCAGAGACTCTTCTAGAGCATCAAACCAAAAAACTGCTGCAGTAGTAACTGGAACAATGCAAGTCCTAGGTTGTAAAAGAAAACCCTGATGAATAAATAATTTCTTTAGAAGACCCTCTAATTTTTTTATCCATAGGGTCTTTGAAAGCACAACTGTCCTCAATAGGTATAGTTGTACGCTTAGCCAGGGTAGATATAGCGCCCTCCACCTTAAGGACCGTTTGCCAAGAGTCCCGAATGGTGTCCGATATGGGAAACATTTTCTTAAAATTAGGAGGGGGAGAGAACGGTATGCCTGGTCTATCCCATTCCTTTTTTACAATTTCCGAAATTCTTTTAGGAACAAGAAAAACATCAGTAGGTAGGTACCTCTAGATATTTGTCCATCTTACACAATTTCTCTGGTGGTATTACAATAGGGTCACAATCATCCAGAGTCGCTAAAACCTCCCGAAGTAACAGAGGTGTTCAAGCTTAAATTTAAAGGACATCACGTCCGAATCTGTCTGAGGTAACACATCTCCCTCAGACAGCAATTCCCTGACCCCCATCTCAGAGCACTGTGAGGGTACATCGGAAATAGCCAATAAAGCATCAGAGGATTCAGTATTCACATTAATACCTGACCTACTGCGTTTACCCTGTAACACTGGTAATTTAGATAATACCTCTGTAAGGGTAGTTTACATAACTGCAGCCATCTCCTGCAGAGTAAAATAATTAGATGCACTAGAAGTACTTGGTGTTGCTTGGGTGGGCATTAAAGGTTGGGACACTTTGGGAGAATTGGATGGCATATCCTGATTCTCTTCAGATTGAGAATCATCCTTAGGCACACTTTCATTACCTAAAATATGCTTTTTACAATGTAAGGCCCTTTCAGTACAAGAACATGTTAATAAATAAAAAATATTACAATAAAATATTAAATTTAAAGGGGTGATGCAATTGGGTTGTAGGGCTGTTATATAACATCAATCTGACATTTGTATGGAGGTTCGACTCTAAGTTGAACAGTCTTTCACTTTACACACTACTGCATGGGGCAGAAAGATATTTTTGGGCCATTTTAGCCAGAGCTGGAAATCTGTTTATTAACTGCCCAGTACTTCAGGGGTTTGTCTGAACGAGGTACAGGGATCTCTCCTACAATAATACATATAACAACAATTTGTATTGGCAGAACAGTAGTAAACAATTTTTAGTTTAGTCTCCACTCCAGTTTAAAATGAAATGGGAACATGCAGTTTGAAAAAAAGGCCACAAGATAGCATATGGGTAGGAAGTGGAGGTATCGGTTTAAGTATTGGTACATTTGCACGAGTACAAGTACTCATGCAAATACTTGGTATCGGTACCGATACCGATACTAGTATCGGTATCGGTGCAACCCTATTCTAAACACATAGAGCAATGAGTTTCCTCAATGTCAGACATGTTGAACAGACCAGTAATAACCACAATAGTCGCTAAACACTTTATTTATTGATTTAAACAATTTTTTGAGAAACGTGTACTGCGACTTTAAGGAATAAAAAAAGCGCACAATATTTCCAAAACTGCTTCAAAACGTTAATTAACTGTTAAAAAACAGAATTTATGCTTACCTGATAAATTTCTTTCTCTTACGGTGTATCCAGTCCACGGATTCATCCTTACTTGTGGGATATTCTCAATCCCTACAGGAAGTGGCAAAGAGAGCACACAGCAAAGCTGTCCATATAGCTCCCCTCAGGCTCCGCCTCCCCAGTCATTCGACCGACGGTTAGGAGAAAAAGGAGTCTCATAAGCCAGTCAGATGATGCTTTTCAGCCAAAAGGAAAGAGAGGTAGCAGTCGCTTTCTGACCTCTCCTCTTACCAGAATAGACGACAAACAAGGATGATGTTTGTCTGAAATCTTTAGTTGCTTTTAAATAGAATTTTAAAGCACGAACCACGTCAAGATTGTGTAAAAGTCATTCCTTCCTAGAAACTGGATTAGGACACAGAGAAGGAACAATGATTTCCTGGTTAATATTCTTATTAGAAACCACTTTTGGAAGAAAACCAGGTTTGGTAGGCAAAACAACCTTATCTGCATGGAATACCAGATAGGGTGAATCACACTGCAAAGCAGACAATTCAGAAACCCTTCGAGCAGAAGAAATAGCTACCAAAAACAAAACTTTCCAAGATAATAACTTAATATCTATGGAATGCAAAGGTTCAAACGGAACCCCTTGAAGAACTGAAAGAACTAAAGTTAGACTCCAAGGAGGAGCCACAGGCTTGTAAACAAGCTTGATTCTAACTAGGGCCTGTGCAAACACCTGAACGTCTGGTACAGCTGCCATGCGCTTATGTAACAGGATAGACAGAGCAGATATCTGTCCCTTTAAGGAACTAGCTGAGAGACCTTTCTCCAATCCTTCTTGGAGAAAAGCTAAAATCCTTGGAATCCTAACCTTACTCCACGAGTAACCCTTGGATTCACACCAACAAAGATATTTCCGCCATATCTTATGGTAAATGTTCCTTGTGACAGGCTTCCTAGCCTGTATCAGGGTGTCTATAACTGATTCAGAGAAACCATGCTTAGCTAGAATTAAGCGTTCAATCTCCAAATCAATTAACCCCTTACTGCCCAAACCGGAGCAAATTGAAGTAAACAACCGGTTTAAGACACTACAGCACGGTGCCACAGTCTTTGCTGTGGCCCTACCTTCCTTTAGGGTTATTTGTAGACGAAAAATGAGCCTCCCTGATGTCCTCCTGCACTCTCAGGACTCTACACGTGAAGCTGCATGAAGCTGTCTTGTAAATCAACTGCGCAACTGAGGCGCGAAAATGAGGCCCCCTCCCTCTTCAGTTCAGAGTCATGGGGCCTTCCTGAGTCAGACTAGGCGTCTATTAATATGCCAGGCGTAATAAAAACCCCAAAAGTGTTTCCAACGTTTCAAACAGTTGAACAAATATAAGATTACCCTAATAAAGTAATCGATTTAGCCCATCACAGTGTCTACCAGTATTTAAGCCCTTAACTGAAGCCATCCTTCTATACTGCGTCTCAGAAAATGGCTTACCTTCCCTCATGGGGATTTCTGTCAGTCTTCTAGCATTACCAGGTCTTGTTAGAAAAAAATGACTGAGCATACCTTAAGCAGTTAAGCCTGCAAACTGTTCCCCCCAACTGAAGTTCTCCGGTACTCAACAGTCCTGTGTGGGAACAGCAATGGATTTTAGTTACAACATGCTAAAATCTTTTTCCTCTCAGCAGAAATCTTCATCACTTTCTGCCTCAGAGTAAATAGTACAAACCGGTACTATTTAAAAATAAACTCTTGATTGAAGAAATAAAAACTACAAATCTAACACCACAAACTCTTTACCCTCCCGTGGAGATGCTACTTGTTAGAGCGGCAAAGAGAATGACGGCAGGGGCGGAGCCTGAGGGGAGCTATATGGACAGCTTTGCTGTGTGCTCTCTTTGCCACTTCCTGTAGGGATTGAGAATATCCCACAAGTAAGGATGAATCCGTGGACTGGATACACCAAGTAAGAGAAATTAACTACACCTAATCAATGGCTCCAAAAATTATTGCACCCCAAGAGTAAGGGGAGAAATTAACCTCTAAAAGGTATTTATAGTCACAAATATGTTAGATTTCACAAAAATAACCCCTGCACCTGTGGTGCCTACCTGCCTCCAGGGTACTGCAAAATGACTCGACAATGATCCGGTTAATAGAACACCAGTCTAGGCTCAACCGGAGCTAATGCCTGTTGCCTTCTCAGCCAGAGTAAGTGCGCTTCTGAGCGCGCAAAAATAAGCCCCGCCCATCATGGACGATGATCGCATAGGACTGAACAACCGCATGGTGAAGCGGTTTAGAGTATAAGCCATGTGGATATGTTTAACCCCCAAGTACACACAAATTATGGCCAAACTGTTTATTTGAACAATAAAAAAAACAGAATTTATGTTTACCTGATAAATTACTTTCACCAACGGTGTGTCCGGTCCACGGCGTCATCCTTACTTGTGGGATATTCTCTTCCCCAACAGGAAATGGCAAAGAGCCCAGCAAAGCTGGTCACATGATCCCTCCTAGGCTCCGCCTACCCCAGTCATTCGACCGACGTTAAGGAGGAATATTTGCATAGGAGAAACCATATGGTACCGTGGTGACTGTAGTTAAAGAAAATAAATTATCAGACCTGATTAAAAAAACCAGGGCGGGCCGTGGACCGGACACACCGTTGGAGAAAGTAATTTATCAGGTAAACATAAATTCTGTTTTCTCCAACATAGGTGTGTCCGGTCCACGGCGTCATCCTTACTTGTGGGAACCAATACCAAAGCTTTAGGACACGGATGAAGGGAGGGAGCAAATCAGGTCACCTAAATGGAAGGCACCACGGCTTGCAAAACCTTTCTCCCAAAAATAGCCTCAGAAGAAGCAAAAGTATCAAACTTGTAAAATTTGGTAAAAGTGTGCAGTGAAGACCAAGTCGCTGCCCTACATATCTGATCAACAGAAGCCTCGTTCTTGAAGGCCCATGTGGAAGCCACAGCCCTAGTGGAATGAGCTGTGATTCTTTCGGGAGGCTGCCGTCCGGCAGTCTCGTAAGCCAATCTGATGATGCTTTTAATCCAAAAAGAGAGAGAGGTAGAAGTTGCTTTTTGACCTCTCCTTTTACCAGAATAAACAACAAACAAGGAAGATGTTTGTCTAAAATCCTTTGTAGCATCTAAATAGAATTTTAGAGCGCGAACAACATCCAAATTGTGCAACAAACGTTCCTTCTTTGAAACTGGTTTCGGACACAGAGAAGGTACGATAATCTCCTGGTTAATGTTTTTGTTAGAAACAACTTTTGGAAGAAAACCAGGTTTAGTACGTAAAACCACCTTATCTGCATGGAACACCAGATAAGGAGGAGAACACTGCAGAGCAGATAATTCTGAAACTCTTCTAGCAGAAGAAATTGCAACTAAAAACAAAACTTTCCAAGATAATAACTTAATATCAACGGAATGCAAGGGTTCAAACGGAACCCCCTGAAGAACTGAAAGAACTAAATTGAGACTCCAAGGAGGAGTCAAAGGTTTGTAAACAGGCTTAATTCTAACCAGAGCCTGAACAAAGGTTTGAACATCTGGCACAGCAGCCAGTTTTTTGTGAAGTAACACAGACAAGGCAGAAATCTGTCCCTTCAGGGAACTTGCAGATAATCCTTTTTCCAATCCTTCTTGAAGGAAGGATAGAATCCTAGGAATCTTAACCTTGTCCCAAGAGAATCCTTTAGATTCACACCAACAGATATATTTTTTCCAAATTTTGTGGTAAATCTTTCTAGTTACAGGCTTTCTGGCCTGAACAAGAGTATCAATAACAGAATCTGAGAACCCTCGCTTCGATAAAATCAAGCGTTCAATCTCCAAGCAGTCAGCTGGAGTGAAACCAGATTCGGATGTTCGAACGGACCCTGAACAAGAAGGTCTCGTCTCAAAGGTAGCTTCCAAGGTGGAGCCGATGACATATTCACCAGATCTGCATACCAAGTCCTGCGTGGCCACGCAGGAGCTATCAAGATCACCGACGCCCTCTCCTGATTGATCCTGGCTACCAGCCTGGGGATGAGAGGAAACGGCGGGAACACATAAGCTAGTTTGAAGGTCCAAGGTGCTACTAGTGCATCCACTAGAGCCGCCTTGGGATCCCTGGATCTGGACCCGTAGCAAGGAACTTTGAAGTTCTGACGAGAGGCCATCAGATCCATGTCTGGAATGCCCCACAGCTGAGTGACTTGGGCAAAGATTTCCGGATGGAGTTCCCACTCCCCCGGATGCAATGTCTGACGACTCAGAAAATCCGCTTCCCAATTTTCCACTCCTGGGATGTGGATAGCAGACAGGTGGCAGGAGTGAGACTCCGCCCATAGAATGATTTTGGTCACTTCTTCCATCGCTAGGGAACTCCTTGTTCCCCCCTGATGGTTGATGTACGCAACAGTTGTCATGTTGTCTGATTGAAACCGTATGAACTTGGCCCTCGCTAGCTGAGGCCAAGCCTTGAGAGCATTGAATATCGCTCTCAGTTCCAGAATATTTATCGGTAGAAGAGATTCTTCCCGAGACCAAAGACCCTGAGCTTTCAGGGATCCCCAGACCGCGCCCCAGCCCATCAGACTGGCGTCGGTCGTGACAATGACCCACTCTGGTCTGCGGAATGTCATCCCTTGTGACAGGTTGTCCAGGGACAGCCACCAACGGAGTGAGACTCTGGTCCTCTGATTTACTTGTATCTTCGGAGACAAGTCTGTATAGTCCCCATTCCACTGACTGAGCATGCACAGTTGTAATGGTCTTAGATGAATGCGCGCAAAAGGAACTATGTCCATTGCCGCTACCATCAACCCGATCACTTCCATGCACTGAGCTATGGAAGGAAGAGGAACGGAATGAAGAATCCGACAAGAGTCTAGAAGCTTTGTTTTTCTGGCCTCTGTCAGAAAAATCCTCATTTCTAAGGAGTCTATTATTGTTCCCAAGAAGGGAACCCTTGTTGACGGGGATAGAGAACTCTTTTCCACGTTCACTTTCCACCCGTGAGATCTGAGAAAGGCCAGGACAATGTCCGTGTGAGCCTTTGCTTGAGGAAGGGACGACGCTTGAATCAGAATGTCGTCCAAATAAGGTACTACAGCAATGCCCCTTGGTCTTAGCACAGCTAGAAGGGACCCTAGTACCTTTGTGAAAATCCTTGGAGCAGTGGCTAATCCGAAAGGAAGCGCCACGAACTGGTAATGTTTGTCCAGGAATGCGAACCTTAGGAACCGATGATGTTCCTTGTGGATAGGAATATGTAGATACGCATCCTTTAAATCCACCGTGGTCATGAATTGACCTTCCTGGATGGAAGGAAGAATAGTTCGAATGGTTTCCATCTTGAACGATGGAACCTTGAGAAACTTGTTTAAGATCTTGAGATCTAAGATTGGTCTGAACGTTCCCTCTTTTTTGGGAACTATGAACAGATTGGAGTAGAACCCCATCCCCTGTTCTCTTAATGGAACAGGATGAATCACTCCCATTTTTAACAGGTCTTCTACACAATGTAAGAATGCCTGTCTTTTTATGTGGTCTGAAGACAACTGAGACCTGTGGAACCTCCCCCTTGGGGGAAGTCCCTTGAACTCCAGAAGATAACCTTGGGAGACTATTTCTAGCGCCCAAGGATCCAGAACATCTCTTGCCCAAGCCTGAGCGAAGAGAGAGAGTCTGCCCCCCACCAGATCCGGTCCCGGATCGGGGGCCAACATTTCATGCTGTCTTGGTAGCAGTGGCAGGTTTCTTGGCCTGCTTTCCCTTGTTCCAGCCTTGCATTGGTCTCCAAGCTGGCTTGGCTTGAGAAGTATTACCCTCTTGCTTAGAGGACGTAGCACCTTGGGCTGGTCCGTTTCTACGAAAGGGACGAAAATTAGGTTTATTTTTTGCCTTGAAAGGCCGATCCTGAGGAAGGGCGTGGCCCTTACCCCCAGTGATATCAGAGATAATCTCTTTCCAATCAGGGCCAAACAGCGTTTTCCCCTTGAAAGGAATGTTAAGTAGCTTGTTCTTGGAAGACGCATCAGCCGACCAAGATTTCAACCAAAGCGCTCTGCGCGCCACAATAGCAAACCCAGAATTCTTAGCCGCTAACCTAGCCAATTGCAAAGTGGCGTCTAGGGTGAAAGAATTAGCCAATTTGAGAGCATTGATTCTGTCCATAATCTCCTCCAAAGGAGGAGAATCACTATCGACCGCTCTTATCAGATCATCGAACCAGAAACATGCGGCTGTAGCGACAGGGACAATGCATGAAATTGGTTGTAGAAGGTAACCTTGCTGAACAAACATCTTTTTAAGCAAACCCTCTAATTTTTTATCCATAGGATCTTTGAAAGCACAACTATCCTCTATGGGTATAGTGGTGCGTTTGTTTAAAGTGGAAACCGCTCCCTCGACCTTGGGGACTGTCTGCCATAAGTCCTTTCTGGGGTCGACCATAGGAAACAATTTTTTAAATATGGGGGGAGGGACGAAAGGAATACCGGGCCTTTCCCATTCTTTATCAACAATGTCCGCCACCCGCTTGGGTATGGGAAAAGCTTCTGGGAGCCCCGGCACCTCTAGGAACTTGTCCATTTTACAAAGTTTCTCTGGGATGACCAACTTGTCACAATCATCCAGAGTGGATAATACCTCCTTAAGCAGAATGCGGAGATGTTCCAACTTAAATTTAAATGCAATCACATCAGGTTCAGCCTGTTGAGAAATGTTCCCTGAATCAGTAATTTCTCCCTCAGACAAAACCTCCCTGGCCCCATCAGACTGGGTTAGGGGCCCTTCAGAAATATTATTATCAGCGCCGTCATGCTCTTCAGTATCTAAAACAGAGCAGCCGCGCTTACGCTGATAAGTGTTCATTTTGGCTAAAATGTTTTTGACAGAATTATCCATTACAGCCGTTAATTGTTGCATAGTAAGGAGTATTGGCGCGCTAGATGTACTAGGGGCCTCCTGAGTGGGCAAGACTCGTGTAGACGAAGGAGGGAATGATGCAGTACCATGCTTACTCCCCTCACTTGAGGAATCATCTTGGGCATCATTATCATTATCACATAAATCACATTTATTTAAATGAATAGGAATTCTGGCTTCCCCACATTCAGAACACAGTCTATCTGGTAGTTCAGACATGTTAAACAGGCATAAACTTGATAACAAAGTACAAAAAACGTTTTAAAATAAAACCGTTACTGTCACTTTAAATTTTAAACTGAACACACTTTATTACTGCAATTGCGAAAAAACATGAAGGAATTGTTCAAAATTCACCAAATTTTCACCACAGTGTCTTAAAGCCTTAAAAGTATTGCACACCAAATTTGGAAGCTTTAACTCTTAAAATAACGGAACCGGAGCCGTTTTGAACTTTAACCCCTTTACAGTCCCTGGTATCTGCTTTGCTGAGACCCAACCAAGCCCAAAGGGGAATACGATACCAAATGACGCCTTCAGAAAGTCTTTTCTAAGTATCAGAGCTCCTCTCACATGCGACTGCATGCCATGCCTCTCAAAAACAAGTGCGCCACACCGGCGCGAAAATGAGGCTCTGCTTATGCTTTGGGAAAGCCCCTAAAAATAAGGTGTCTAAAACAGTGCCTGCCGATATTATTATATCAAAATACCCAGATAAAATGATTCCTCAAGGCTAAATATGTGTTAATAATGAATCGATTTAGCCCAGAAAAAGTCTACAGTTTTAATAAGCCCTTGTGAAGCCCTTATTTACGATCGTAATAAACATGGCTTACCGGATCCCATAGGGAAAATGACAGCTTCCAGCATTACATCGTCTTGTTAGAATGTGTCATACCTCAAGCAGCAAGAGACTGCACACTGTTCCCCCAACTGAAGTTAATTGCTCTCAACAGTCCTGTGTGGAACAGCCATGGATTTTAGTGACGGTTGCTAAAATCATTTTCCTCATACAAACAGAAATCTTCATCTCTTTTCTGTTTCTGAGTAAATAGTACATACCAGCACTATTTCAAAATAACAAACTCTTGATTGAATAATAAAAACTACAGTTAAACACTAAAAAACTCTAAGCCATCTCCGTGGAGATGTTGCCTGTACAACGGCAAAGAGAATGACTGGGGTAGGCGGAGCCTAGGAGGGATCATGTGACCAGCTTTGCTGGGCTCTTTGCCATTTCCTGTTGGGGAAGAGAATATCCCACAAGTAAGGATGACGCCGTGGACCGGACACACCTATGTTGGAGAAACGTTAATGCCTCTCCCATTGTCTCTTTATAATGCTGTTAAGCCCATTATAAATGCTTGGCCCAATATGTCAATAAAATAAATTAAGCACAGGTTTCTCAGTAATACCCTTTGTTTTACAGGTCTACTGCTTACCTCTTCCCTTGCAGGGAAATAAATGTCAGCCAGTTCTGATATACCAAGTCTCCTCAGAAATAAAGGGCTGCACATACCTCAATGCTGCTTGTAGCATGAAACCGTTCTCCACACTGAAGATGTCTCTTGTATTACCTTCAGAAGCTCTGTGGGAACCAACATGGATCTTAGTTACATCTGCTAAGATCATCAACCTCAGGGCAGAAATCCTCTTCCATATCCCCCTGAGGAAAATAGTACTCACCGGTACCATTTAAAATAAAAAAACTTCTTGATTGAAGAAACTAAAACTAACACCTCACTTTACCTCTTCCTAGTACAAACACAGGCAAAGAGAATGACTGGGGGTGGAGGGAAGGGAGGAGCTATATATACAGCTCTGCTGTGGTGCTCTTTGCCACTTCCTGTTAGCAGGAGGATAATATCCCACAAGGATGAAATCCGTGGACTCGTCGTATCTTGTAGAAGAAAACCACTGAGTCGAGAACACAGAGTCAACATCAGGACGACACAGAGGATACTTGCTAGTAAATAGAAGCAGCCAAAAAGAGAACAGACTGCAAGAAGCAACCCCCAGAGGGCACGCTCCAGGCAACCTAAGCCGCCAGACCTACACACAGGTTTCCAAAGGGGAACACAGAACCTCAATTGAGGCCCCCCGAGAAGAAGAGGTACACCCAGAGCCCGAAGGAGGTGCAATCCTGGACCCTATGCCCACCTGGATGCTGAAAATGACAATGTCTCTCAGAACCCACACCGAGCCGGACCAACCCAGCATCAGTGGATCTGAAACAGGGGACTAGAAGAACCACAAAACCACCTCAAGAACGAGCGGAAGAATAGACACAGCCATCCACATAGAGCACAGGTACAACCCGCCTCCTAAAACAGAGGACAAGGCCGTAGACCCAAGGGATCTAGCAAAAAGGCCCAACAAAGTCTCACTTGGAGCCAGCAAGACTCCAGATGGAACGTAACAACCCAGAGAGACACCCCGCTCCGAAAGTTAACCCACAGTTCCAACCTCCTGAATCCAGGAGAAGCCCCAAGAAAGGGACTACATCTCCATAAGGAGAATAGCCCCTTAAGAAAAGGGATGTAGCCAGAAGGGCAACATCTGTCCTCAAAACACGAAGCCATCGGCTAAGGAGAGATCATTCCCCAACATAGATGTCCTTGGAAAGGACACTCCTAAAAGTAGCTTTCCAACACACATCCCCTGTGAAAGGGATGCAGCAGAGACACTGCAAACCCCTTCGCCTGCAGAGCAGTGAATCCAAGTGTTACCCTAGCAAGCTGACCCTAAGGCGCATCAAGCCTAATGAGTAACAGACATTAAAAAAAAAAACTGGCCAACCATGACCAGGTCAGGTAGATTGAGTAAAGGACATAGTCCAAGTTCCCATGACCGGGGAACCCCAAACCAGCCCTTAGGCCTAAGATTCCAGAACAACCCATAACTGGGTCCACAAGGAAAAACGCAGAGCGAAGCCTCAAAAACCGGAAGTCTCAGGGAGAAAACAGGTCCGGGCTCCCAATTGTTTAATCAAACAATACCCGAGAACTGAACACCCAGTCTGACAAAAAAACAGACACAAGGGATATGGATGCAATATCCAGATCAATCCGGATAGCAAGAAGAACTCTTAAATCCCGACCAAAGGAAGGAACCACCCCTTGCTAAAGTCCTACGCTCCAAGGAGCAAGGCGATAGAAGTCGTATTACAACCCTAGAGCCCCTAGACTTCTCAAACGGCCTCAGGACAACAAAGCAAGGGATAACTCGAGGTCAAAACCCCTCAAGCAGGGCTAGTCTCCACATCGCCTCCATACAGACAGAGGAATACAGGGAGAAAAGGAGTGAAGACCAATGTCCCCACAGGGACCAACCATCTCCCGGGTACCCAGATCCCTAAAAGGAGACCTAACTCACCCGGAGACAACTCAGACAGTACACTGTCAATGTGCAATAGCTGCACCTGGTTACTTTTTAAACAGCTTACGAGCACACATTCAAGGTGCAAAGAGCTGCAGCTGGTTTCAAACTGCAAACCTTCCGCATGCTAGTCAGCTATTCACCATACTAGCCATTGATGGACCAAGTCCAAAAAGGACAAACCAGAGCCTCAAAAGAGAAGGCCAAACCGCTTAAACAGCGGTAAAAGGGCGCTAAGCCCTCCATTGCATGGGGGAGGAAACTCTAGGGTCCGATAATACCAGACGTAAGAGAGAGTGACGCAGCGGAAACTCCACTGACCCGGTCATCCATGATTGAAGGCTATAAGGACTGAAACAATCCTTCCCGCAGTTCCTCTTGAATGCTTAGTTGAAAACATGTAAAACAAATGATAACCTGAGCACTCGGCGCCTTGACCGGACCAGCCGAGCAGAACAGCGCCACGTGTCTGAACAGGCACAAGACAGAACAAACCCAACAGGACCAGCCTGCACCCAGGTTCCTAACTGGCAAGCTGCATAAATCCTCCCCCAGAGGGGAAGAAAGGAAAACAGATATTTTTAACATAGGACTAACCTGTCCAAAACAACTTCCGAAGAAGTAACAAAGAGTATCGATCCCAGAAGGTTTCCGAAGGAAACAAACAAAATGAAAGACATCCTATCGGATAAAAAGAAAAAATAAAGCAACCCGGAGGTAAACGCTCAAGAAGAAACAGGCCTACCCGGAGGACCAGCCAAACGGAGCCCTGATCTTCCATAAACTGGGAAAGATCTCAATAAAATAACAATTAGGGGATTACATCATCCCCACATGTCTAATGAGGTGCACCATTCGAATTAGCAGACTGAAAACTCCCGTATCCGATAAGGATATGGTAATTTAATAACTAAAACACATGTCTGAGTAATACGCAAAGGTGTGCAATTCAGTAACGAAAGGCACAACACTCTAGGACAGTTACACCCACAGAGAAATGTACAGGCCCTCCCCAAGGCGGGAGACCTGGGACAACAAGGCCCGAGCACAATCACAAATAAATGGCTGGACTCTGCAGACAAATAATCACCAAAAATACGTGGAAGCGAAAACGTGCTGCAACCTCCAGGGTGAACAAGCCGCCCTGCATGGAGGAATAATCATAAACTGGGTTACCCGCATGTGCAGAAGTATGGAGCTGTAGAGAACTTGCCTCTCGGAGGATGGGACCCCCAGATGCGGAAAGCTCAGCTGTCCCTTGATTCCCCGAGCACGAGGAACAAGGTGCTCTCATATGGCATACAAAACATAACTGGTTGACATGTGTCAATGAGGCCAATCCGGATTCGTCGCCGGACACAATCTGAAATTAAAAGTCTCAAAATCCTTCATAACTGGATAGAGGATATGCAAATATGGACTAAAAAAGTAAAATTAAACGGCACCCGACACCCACAATGGCTGGGGCACTCACCACATTCTATGGACCAGACCCCTGCGGACTAGAATTTCTCCTTTGCCACATGGTCAGGAATGCTGAAATGGAAGACTGACGTAATCACACCCAGTCACAAGGTGAACCATTAAGTCCAAAAAAGCACGCTCAATCATAAGGTCACGCCACTTCCAGAGGCCTTAATGTTCCAAACCATGAGCCCTAATAACACCACACATAAGCAGGTTAAATCACATAAACACGATTATAAAACCCCCTGTTCAATAACCCCCTCAGGAGATATTAACCCTTGATTCCAAGATACTAAAGGCGACTCACTGAGACCCTTATGTTAAGTTAGACCCGCAAGGTGGTAGTCTCTCGGGAAAACATCTAAATTACAGTACATTCACGAAGAAAGTAAAATGAAATGATCTTACTAGAATCTACACCGTGGAACAGGAACACGGCCCTTCAAGTGGGACGGATAGTAGCATTGTCTCAGCCATGGACTTGAGAGAAGAAAGCAGGCAGCGGAGCGAAGTTTGACAACGCTGATTGCTTGATGGTTTCGCAGAAAGACTCTCCCTGCATCTCCTGACTCTAACTTTCATCCAAGCCCTCACTGAGAGACTGATAGGATTACTTAAAACTCCTGTCCCATGTTGAAGAGTACTAACCTCCATAAGAGACAAAAATCCTGACACTTCTCTGCCAACCTCCTGGGAGGAAAGTCAAAGAATGACTGGGGGGGTGAGGGGAGTGGGAGGAGTATTTAAGCCTTTGGCTAGGGTGTCTTTGCCTCCTCCTGGTGGCCAGGTTTTTATTTCCCAAAAGTAATGAATGCAGCTGTGGACTCTTTCTTTTTAAGAAGAATAAAAACATAATTTATGCTTACCTGATAAATTTATTTCTCTTGTAGTGTATCCAGTCCACGGATCATCCATTACTTGTGGGATATTCTCCTTCCCAACAGGAAGTTGCAAGAGGATCACCCACAGCAGAGCTGCTATATAGCTCCTCCCCTCACTGCCATATCCAGTCATTTGACCGAAACAAGACGAGAAAGGAGAAACCATAGGGTGCAGTGGTGACTGTAGTTTAATTAAAATTTAGACCTGCCTGAAAAGGACAGGGCGGGCCGTGGACTGGATACACTACAAAAGAAATAAATTTATCAGGTAAGCATAAATTATGTTTTCTCTTGTTAAGTGTATACAGTCCACGGATCATCCATTACTTGTGGGATACCAATACCAAAGCTAAAGTACACGGATGATGGGACGGACAAGGCAGGAACTTAAATGGAAGGAACCACTGCCTGTAGAACCTGTCTCCCAAAAACAGCCTCCGAAGAAGCAAAAGTATCAAATTTGTAAAATTTGGAAAAAGTATGAAGGGAAGACCAAGTTGCAGCCTTGCAAATCTGTTCAACAGAGGCCTCATTTTTAAAGGCCCAGGTGGAAGCCACAGCTCTAGTAGAATGAGCCGTAATCCTTTCAGGAGGCTGCTGTCCAGCAGTCTCATAGGCTAAACGGATTATACTCCAAAGCCAAAAAGAAAGAGAGGTTGCCGAGGCCTTCTGACCTCTCCTCTGTCCAGAGTAAACAACAAACAGGTTAGATGTTTGGCGAAAATCTTTAGTAGCATTATAAGTAAAACTTCAAGGCACGGACTAGATTATGCAAAAGACGTTCCTTCTTTGAAGAAGGATTAGGACATAATGATGGAACAACAATCTCTTGATTGATATTCTTGTTAGAAACCACCTTAGGTAAAAACCCAGGTTTTGTACGCAGAACAACTTTATCTGAAAGAAAGATCAGATAAGGAGAATCTCAATTTAAGGCAGATAACTCAGAGACTCTTCGAGCCGAGGAAATAGCCATCAGAAAAAGAACTTTCCATGAAAGAAGTTTGATATCAATAGAATGAAGGGGTTCAAACGGAACCCCTTGAAGAACTTTAAGAACCAAGTTTAAGCTCCATGGAGGAGCAACAGGTTTAAACACAGGCTTAATTCTAACTAAAGTCTGACAAAATGCCTGAACGTCTGGAACTTCTGCCAGACGCTTGTGTAAAAGAATAGACGGAGCAGAAATCTGTCCCTTTAAAGAACTAGCTGATAATCCTTTGTCCAAACCCTCTTGGAGGAAGGACAATATCCTAGGAATCCTAACCCTACTCCATGAGTAATTCTTGGATTCACACCAATGAAGATATTTACGCCATATCTTGTGGTAAATTTTCCTGGGGACAGGCTTTCGTGCCTGTATTAAGGTATAAATTACTGACTTGGAGAAGCCACGCTTTGATAGAATCAAGCGTACAATCTCCATGCAGTCAGTCTCAGAGAAAGTAGATTCGGATGATTGAAAGGACCTTGTATTAGAAGGTCTTGTCTCAGAGGCAGAGTCCATGGTGGAAAGGATGACATGTCCACTAGGTCTGCATACCAGGTCCTGCGTGGCCACGCAGGCGCTATCAATATCACCAATGCTCTTTCCTGTTTGATTTTGGCAATCAGACGAGGGAGCAGAGGAAACGGTGGAAACACATAAGCCAGGTTGAAGAACCAAGGCGCTGCTAGAGCATCTATCAGTGCCGCTTCTGGGTCCCTGGACCTGGATCCGTAACAAGGAAGCTTGGCGTTCTGGCGAGACGCCATGAGATCCAATTCTGGTTTGCCCCAACGGAGAACCAATTGAGCAAACACCTCCGGATGGAGTTCCCATTCCCCCGGATGAAAAGTCTGACGACTTAGAAAATCTGCCTCCCAGTTCTCTACACCTGGGATATGGATCGCTGCCCAGCGAATTATCTTGGAGACTTCTGACATCGCTAGGGAACTCCTGGTTCCCCCTTGATGGTTGATGTAAGCCACAGTCGTGATGTTGTCCGACTGAAATCTGATGAACCTCAGTGTTGCTAGCTGAGGCCAAGCCAGAAGAGCATTGAATATTGCTCTTAACTCCAGAATATTTATTGAGTCCATGAACCATGAGCCTTCAGGGAGTTCCAGACTGCACCCCAACCTAGAAGGCTGGCATCTGTTGTTACAATTGTCAAATCTGGTCTGCGAAAGGTCATACCCCTTGGACAGATGGGCCTGAGATAACCACCAGAGAAGAGAATCTCTGGTTTCCTGATACAGATTTAGTAGAGGGGACAAATCTGTGTAATCCCCATTCCACTGACTGAGCATGCATAATTGCAGCGGTCTGAGATGCAGGCACGCGAATGGCACTATGTCCATCGCCGCTACCATTAAGCCGATTACTTCCATGCACTGAGCCACCGTGGGGCGCGGAATGGAGTGAAGAACACGGCAAGCATTTAGAAGTTTTGATAACCTGGACACCGTCAGGTAAATTTTCATTTCTACAGAATCTATTAGAGTCCCTAGGAAGGAAACCCTAGTGAGAGGAGATAGAGAACTCTTTTCTTCGTTCACTTTCCACCCATGCGACCTAAGGAATGCCAGAACTATCTCTGTATGAGATTTGGCAATTTGAAAGCTTGACGCCTGTATCAGGATATCGTCCAGGTAAGGAGCCACCGCTATGCTTCGCGGTCTTAGGACCGCCAGAAGTGAGCCCAGAACCTTTGTAAAAATTCTTGGGGCTGTAGCCAACCTGAATGGAAGAGCTACAAATTGGTAATGCCTGTATAGAAAGGCAAACCTCAGGAACTGATGATTCTTGTGAATCGAAATGTGAAGGTAGGCATCCTTTAAGTCCACTGTGGTCATGTACTGACCCTCTTAGATCATGGGTAAAATGGTTCGAATAGTTTCCATCTTGAATGACGGAACTCTGAGGAATTTGTTTAGGATCTTTAAATCCAAAATTGGTCTGAAGGTTCCCTCTTTTTTAGGAACCACAAACAGATTTGAATAAAACCCCTGTCCTTGTTCCGTCCGCG
Source organism: Bombina bombina (assembly GCF_027579735.1). Taxonomy (NCBI): domain Eukaryota; kingdom Metazoa; phylum Chordata; class Amphibia; order Anura; family Bombinatoridae; genus Bombina; species Bombina bombina. The sequence goes on from NC_069501.1 coordinate 80,175,075, forward strand.
GAACTGGATGGATCACTCCCATTACAAGGAGATCTTGTACGCAGCTTAGGAATGCCTCTTTCTTTATCTGGTTTGCAGATAATCTTGAAAGGTGAAATCTCCCTTGTGGAAGAGAAGCTTTGAAGTCCAGAAGATATCCCTGAGATATGATCTCCAACGCCCAGGGATCCTGAACATCTCTTGCCCACGCCTGGGCGAAGAGAGAGAGTCTGCCCCCTACTAGATCCGTTGTCGGATAGGGGGCCGCTCCTTCATGCTGTCTTAGAGGCAGCAGCAGGCTTTCTGGCCTGCTTGCCCTTGTTCCAGGACTGGTTAGGTATCCAGGCCTGCTTGGATTGAGCAAAAGTTCCCTCTTGTTTTGAAGCAGAGGAAGTTGATGCTGCACCTGCCTTGAAATTTCGAAAGGCACGGAAATTAGACTGTTTGGCCTTTGATTTGGCCCTGTCCTGAGGAAGGGTATGACCCTTACCTCCAGTAATGTCAGCAATAATTTCTTTCAAACCAGGCCCGAATAAGGTCTGCCCCTTGAAAGGAATGTTGAGTAATTTAGACTTTGAAGTCACATCAGCTGACCAAGATTTGAGCCATAGCGTCCTACGCGCCTGGATGGCGAATCCGGAATTCTTAGCCGTTAGTTTAGTCAAATGAACAATGGCATCAGAAACAAATGAGTTAGCTAGCTTAAGAGTTCTAAGCTTGTCAACAATTTCAGTCAATGGAGCTGTATAGATGGCCTCTTCCAGGGCCTCAAACCAGAATGCCGCCGCAGCAGTGACAGGCGCAATGCATGCAAGGGGCTGTAAAATAAAACCTTGTTGAATAAACATTTTCTTAAGGTAACCCTCTAATTTTTTTATCCATTGGATCTGAAAAAGCACAACTGTCCTCAACCGGAATAGTGGTACGCTTTGCTAAAGTAGAAACTGCTCCCTCCACCTTAGGGACAGTCTGCCATAAGTCCCGTGTAGTGGCATCTATTGGAAACATTTTTCTAAATATAGGAGGTGGGGAAAAGGGCACACCGGGCCTATCCCACTCCTTACTAATAATTTCTGTAAGCCTTTTAGGTATTGGAAAAACATCAGTACTCACCGGCACTGCATAGTATTTATCCAGCCTACACAATTTCTCTGGAACTGCAATTGTGTCACAGTCATTCAGAGCAGCTAATACCTCCCCAAGCAATACACAGAGGTTCTCAAGCTTAAATTTAAAATTAGAAATCTCTGAATCCGGTCTCCCCGATTCAGAGACGTCACCCACAGACGGAAGCTCTCCGTCCTCAGGTTCTGCATATTGTGACGCAGTATCAGACATGGCTCTTACAGCATCTACGCGCTCTGTATCTCGTCTAACCCCAGAGCTATCGCGCTTGCCTCCCAATTCAGTCAATCTGGATAATACCTCTGACAGGGTATTATTTATGAATGCAGCCATGTCCTGCAAAGTAATCGCTATGGGCGTCCCTGATGTACTTGGCGCCATATTAGCGTGCGTCCCTTGAGCGGGAGGCGAAGGGTCCGACACGTGGGGAGAGTTAGTCGGCATAACTTCCCCCTCGACAGACCCCTCTGGTGACAATTCTTTTATAGATAAAGACTGATCTTTACTGTTTAAGGTGAAATCAATACATTTAGTACACATTCTCCTATGGGGCTCCACCATGGCTTTTAAACATAATGAACAAGTATCCTCTGTTTCAGACATGTTTGTGCAGACTAGCAATGAGACTAGCAAGCTTGGAAAACACTTTAAAGCAAGTTAACAAGCAATATAAAAAAACGTTACTGTGCCTTTAAGAGAAACAAATTTTGACAAAATTTGAAATAACAGTGAAAAAAGGCAGTTACACTAACAAAATTTTTACAGTGTATGTAACAAGTCAGCAGAACATTGCACCCACTTGCAAATGGATGATTAACCCCTTAATAACAAAAACAGAATAATAAATGACAAAAACGTTTTTTAAACACAGTCACAACAACTACCACAGTCTACTGTGATTGTTACCCTCCTCAAACACGACTTTGAAGCCTTTTGAGCCCTTCAGAGATGTCCTGGATCATGCAGGAAGAAGCTGAATGTCTCTGTCAGTATTTTTAGCTACACAGAAAAGCACTAAAATAGGCCCTTCCCACTCATATTGCAACAGTGGAAAGCCTCAGGAACTGTTTCTAGGCACAAATCAAACCAGCCATGTGGAAAAAAACTAGGCCCCAATAAGTTTTGTCACCAAACATATATAAAAACGATTAAACATGCCAGCAAACGTTTTATATTATCTCTATTAATAAGCCTAATACCAGTCGCTATCACTGCATTTAAGGCTTTACTTACATTAATCCGGTATCAGCAGCATTTTCTAGAAAATTCCATCCCTAGAAAATTATTAACTGCACATACCTTATTGCAGGAAAACCTGCACGCCATTCCCTCTCTGAAGTTACCTCACTCCTCAGAATATGTGAGAACAGCAATGGATCTTAGTTACTTCTGCTAAGATCATAGAAATCACAGGCAGATTCTTCTTCTAATGCTGCCTGAGATGAAACCGTACACTCCGGTACCATTTAAAAATAACAAACTTTTGATTGAAGTTAAAAAACTAACTATAATACACCACTCTCCTCTTACTACGTCCATCTTTGTTGAGAGTTGAATGACTGGATATGGCAGTGAGGGGAGGAGCTATATAGCAGCTCTGCTGTGGGTGATCCTCTTGCAAATTCCTGTTGGGAAGGAGAATATCCCACAAGTAATGGATGATCCGTGGACTGGATACACTTAACAAGAGAAATATATATCAGTGAGCCCCTCCGTAGCACCCAATGCGTGATAAATTAAGCCCTATTTCCTGCTTGATTATGGGTATCAGAATATAATTCAATGTGAAGGTGAGAAAACAGAAGTAAAAACTCTTGTATAAAAAAAAAACAAATAAAAATTTGGCATTTTAAATTATTTCCCCAGTTTACAGTCTCAAACTATGGTTCAATGAAAATAATAAACCGATTGAGTGCACATCACTTCCTTGGCATTGTTCAGTGACAGAATAATGTTATCTTTTTAAGCATTCTGTGCAAAAAACAAAACAAATCTCCAAATATCTATTTATTAAAAAAAAAAAAAAAAGTGTGATTTTTAACTGTGGTAAGCATAGGTTCTTAAGTAACTTGTATTTCTACATTTTTCAAATTTTTAATGATGATGTAAAAAAAAAAAATTGTGCACCTTTCATTGTGGGAATGTTGAAAACTCACTTGTAGAGTTAAATGGACATATAGCAGCACCCTGTAATTATAAATAATAGACACAAATCATCTATAATTATGCAGTCTGAATTTGCAACACGATGTTAACAATTATGGCCAAACTTTACTGATTATATCTTATTTGGAGGCACCACACTGGACTTGTTACTAGAGCAGACTAGGGTTTCCATTGTAACGTTTGCATTGGTATTACAGTATCTTTATATCTAATCTCCTGAATGAAGTAAATTAGACACATCTACCAGGGATAAGCTTGTGAAGTCTGCAATGCACATTTCCACAATTTTCTACACACAAGTGATCATTTTTTACTACAATCTTAAAAGTACATCAGCATGGTTGTTATAAATTATATATCCACAGCAAAAACATAATGACAATAATAATGGAACTAACATGGTAAGGTACATTTATAGCTGCATTTGACAAACTTTGGGAACAAACACACAAAATCAGTTTGTAAGAAATATATTTTATTTTTCCGACACCACAGCCCTGGCAAGTGGTTTTGTACCAAATTTAATGGATATTACACAGAATGTTTAACGCTGGGCAAGAGGGACAAGAAGAGGAAGAGTGAAAAAGTAACCATCACAAAATGGAGAGAAAAAAAAATATATCCCACAATGGTTTCCACTCCCACATGAATTACTTGGGATTCCTAAGAGAAAGGATAACTGAAGATTACTTACTACATGTGGTCTGACTGTCCATGTATGTAACAGCATAAAGCCTGGCTTCTTGATAAAAGCATGAAAAAGCACTACCAAAATACAACGCCAGTCACTTCTATTTTTTTGTTTGATTTTTTTTTTTTTTTTTAATTCTTCCTCCCAAAAAATACACTGCGCAAATAAGGGACATTAAGCCTACATCGAATGAGATTTGGAGGGAGCAAACAAACAAAACAAAAAAAAAAGGAAAAAAGAAGAAAGAAAAATAAAAACCACAACTATTTGCTCTCCATATTCTGGATTATTTTTTTAATTTTAATTTTTATTGTAAAGAAAGGAGATCCCCCTAAATGGACTTAATAGTTCATGTTGTGCTTTTTTTTTTAATAATACTCTTTCTGTATGAGGTCATAGTTTGGTTTACTATACACTGGAGTTAAAGGAAAAAGTAACAAAGTTCTGAAGATGGATTCTCCACCCAAAGTAAACAGCACTGAATCTCCTCTCACATACAAAGACTAAAGTCTCTGCTAAAATCCCTTTTACAATATAGTACAGTACACAAAAGGGGTAACCGAGTGTCCTGAAGAAGCCAATCCAAACGACGTAAACATACAGGATGGTGCAACTCATGACAAATGGCAATTCTCAAAATACAGCTACAGATATTTTTTTTTGTTTTTCCCCCCCAAAGCCGGTGCCAACATGGGGTACCCAAGTTCACAAAAATATTTTTTTAAAAATAAATCTTAAAAAGAAAAAAAGAAAGAAAAAAGAAAAACAAAACAAAAGAAAACAGAAAAAAAGGGGAAAAAAAGAAAAAAATATAAAAATCACCTGTTGAATAAATGAAAGCAATGCTCAGATAGTTTTATACATTCTTGAGTTTCCGCCAAATTGACATTTGGGTCCTTTTTAGCTATTGCATGGCCAAATGGGACTCCTCAGTTTTACATTTCTCAGCAATCTCATTTCTACAAGTTTCAATATGTCCAATCGTAGCAGCTTAAAACATCATGTTTCCTGGGTTACCAGGGCCTTGGCTGAATCCACCCATCCCAACATCAGTAGGCATACCTCTTGGGCGCATTTGTGGGGGAATCATAAGGTTTTGCTGAGGTCCCATCATCCCCTGCATTGACATCAACATGTTGGGAGAACCAGGGTGACTATAAAGCCCTGCAGGCATCCTTTCTTTCCCTGGCATCATGCCAACCCCTCCTGGGTTCCCCATCATAGTCAGTTGGCCGGGTAGTCCTGATTGTGCTGGTGACATCATGCGATGGTGAGGCCCAATCATACCTTGCTGCATAAAACTTGGAGGCCTCATAGAATTATGACCAGGCATATTTGGAGCACCGCCTAAGGGCATATCCGTAACCACAGGGCCTGGCCCCCCCATACCAGGCATAGGAAGACCCATTCTTGGGCTTGGTTCTCCCATCATACCAGGCAAGTGTGAAAACCCAGGTCCTTGGTGTGGTTTTCTACCTGGAACTTCCCCACGAGGGAAATATTGCAGTGTTTGACTGGGCTTCTCTGATGGAATAATCCTTGATAAATCAAACTCAGGGATTCCAGTTGCCCCTGGTCTAATGACTTCCTGCAAGTCTGGGTCAGTAAAAACTGAAGGCATGTTGTTCCCCATAACATTAAATGAATCTGGCCCTGTAGGACACCCCGATTTACAAAGTGCTGGGTCTGCATTTGGGGGCAAATTGCCAGGGCGACCTAAAGGTCCCTCTCCAGGAAATCCCATTCCAGACTGAAAGTTTCCCTGACCCCCGTTAGGACCGTTGTGTGGAAAGGGAACTTGTGGTGGAGACTGCACTGGTGGAAAACCTTGTGAAAAACCCATGCGCCCCTGAGGCACCATAGGTGGATCCTGAGGCCCATGTGCCATCATTTGATTGTGCGGCATCATTCCTGGTCCCATTGGACCTCCATGAGGTACATTGGGTGGCATGGCATTGGGAGAGGGCATCTGACCACCATGAGAAAGAGGCTGTGTCATACCCATCGGGCTTAGCGTTGGCATAGAAACACCACTATGCGAGCCTTGCATCTTAGGAGGATTTTGTGTATTCATACCCATGCCTATAAAATAAAATGAAATAATTAAAACTAAATAAAACAATACATTTTTTTACACATTAAAGAGAAAGCATCAAAAAGATCAGTCACATATTAAACAAAATATATAATGCATAAAATAGAGAGCAAACACAGTTTAATTATCCAATCCAATCTTTTAGAGTGACAGCTGTTATTCAGACAATTTAATCATTAAATGTCATTAAGTTCCCCAATAGTCTTGAGATATATATATATATATATATATATATATATATATATAAAATTAATAATAATATAGATTAGTTGAAGCAGGGACTGCACTCACTGGATTTAGATAAAGTGTTATTTATTGCAAATCCAGTGATT
>NC_069501.1:80186462-80246462 GCF_027579735.1 Bombina bombina
GTGGGGGACAAATACACAAAAAGAAAAATAGCACCCAGTCATATGCTAAATAGTGGAGCATAAAGAATTATGGTAAATAAAAAAAGCAATGACATGATAAAAAAAAATGAGAAATTGCATTTTAAAGGGACATTAAAAAAAACATTTATGCATAATATAGTAAATAGAAAAAAATTAAAGTAAAAATGGATTGAAAGCCTTTAGAATGGTCATTGCTAGCAAAAAAGGGCTTAGACAATGGAATTATTGTTCCTTTCCTGTGGCCAATTAGAAGCTTGAAGGTAAAATTTGAGATTTACTGTAGCATTGCCCTACAAGTAATTGCACTCCAGGTCTTCAGACACTTTGGCCTAGAACACTGGTTTTCAAATCCGCCCCTAAGAGGCCAAATTTTGAGGATATATGAACTGGAGCACAGGTGAAATAATCAGCTGATTAGTAGACATGGTTATTTTACCTGCTCTCACCCAAGGTAATCCTGAAAATATGGTCTGTTAGGGAGACTGGAGGACAGGTTTGAAAACCAGTGGCCTAGAAAATGGGGCACAGTTACAGAAACAGGAAGAAAACTCAATAATGCATACTACAATTTTTTACTATGCTTAAACTTGTCATGGGGTTTTATGTCTAATGTCCCTTTAAATATGGAATATAAAAACAGAACCAAACTAAGAGTGCAAATGAAAGAAACAGCCAAAAGAAACCCCTACCTGGCATATTATTCATAGAAGGAAGATTGGGTGAACGGGCAGGGGGGGAGTCATCATCTGAACTAGCCACTGTTTTGATGGCATCATGGTAGAGAGGCGTGGAGCTAGGCATTGCAAACTTTGACATCCTAGACATCATAATGGAGAGGGGGTTTTGGGAAAGAGTGGGCTCAGGCGGCATTGTGTAGCTAGTGCTGGAGGGAAGACTTCCGGGGTGATTTATCGAAGCGGACTGGCTGACTGTTGGAGGAGGGCCTCCTAAGAGAGAATAAAAATAATGTATTAAACAAAGAAAAAAAAATGCCTGCAAACCTTTTCTGCATATTTATTTATAGAAGGAAAACTGTAAAAAAAAATTAAAACTTTGAAGTCTTGTATTGTAATACTACACTTAAAGCAACAGAAGGAAGCATTTTAAAAATGAATGAAAACAAGAGTTGACCAATTTATCTCAAGTAAGGAGCCAGACATCACATACACACACGCAGAAATCGTATTAAATATTCTTGATGGCTAAAAAAAAGACACTTAAAGGGCCATAATACCCAAATGTTTAAACACTTTAAAATGCTGCAGCATAGCTGTAAAAAACTGACTAGAAAATATCTCCTGAACATCTCTATGTAAAAAAGAAAGATATTTTACCTCAAAAGTTCCTCAGTAGCCACCTCCCATTGTAAAGGATTTCTAAGCAGCATATTAGTGTGTCTGTCCTGGGACAGCTGAAAGGATGAGCCTTGTGAACTCTCATATTATTTCACCAATCAGGTAAAGGAAGCTTACTATGAAATCTCATGAGAGTTAAGTCAAATCTCATGAGATCACAGTAAGAGTTCATGACCTCAGCACTGCTGATGCTGAAGTATAACTTTTTACACAGAACTTTGCTGAGCTGAGGAGATTGTGAGGTAAAATATCTTCCTTTTTTACATAGAGATGCTCAGGTGATATTTTCCTGTTTTTTATAGTTATACTGCATCAGTTTCAAGTGATTTAGCATATGAGTATTATGTCCCTTTAATGCCACAATGTAAGCTCCAAATCATGTTTAATAAGTATAGAATAGAAAACTCAACAGCCAAACATATTTTATTATAATGTGTGTGGTGGGCAATTTAATTTCAGGATGTCCACAGTTAAAATTGTGAACTTAAAACTTTGGCATTAAAAAGTTAAATGTGTGTGTGTGGGTAAAGTATGTATATACAACATCATTAGTGTGTGCGTGCGCATGCGCATAGCATTTACGCTGCAGGACACAGTCTGTATAGTGCTGTAGCTTGAAGTTTAGCGAGTAACCTCAACTAATATCTAGGACTAAAACTACAAATCTCTGCTGAGAAATCACTATTGAGTCTGTATAGATTTCTCGCAACAACCACTGGTTTTTTTCACCAAACATAACACACACTTTATACACTACCTACATGCCAAATTTAAGGGGGGGATTTTGAAATGGCTTTTGCTTTAGTTCAGATTAATTATTTTAATGGAAAAAAATACCCTTTATCAAAAATTAATTCCTGAAATGCTTATTGCTGATTGTCTATATGATTTTAAAAGAACACATCAGGTACCTAAAGTCAAAATTAAACTTTCATGATTCAGATAGAGCGTTCAATTTTATACAACTTTCTTATTTAGCAAATAAAAATCCAGTAGAGCCTCCAACGGTGAACAAAGTAAAAATCACATCCGTAGGTGGAACTACCTGATTGGCAAAAAACATAATGGCCCAAAAGTTAACCCTAGGATTACATATATATTTAAATTCCACCTACAGATTAAATTAATGATGTCTATGATTAGGGTCCTTGTGACCGAAACCGGTCAGATGTTCAGTATGGCCCAGGATTTTATCTGTTTCCTGTTGCTTCTGATCTAACCCAGAGATTTTCAAACTCTAAAACAGTGGGCCTCCCCTTTAGCAAAGCTTTCAAGATGAGCCCCACCTGCGATAGGTTTATTACACTCACAAGGCATCCACGAAGACATCCACTCACAGAAATACATAAGAATAAAGGGTGTAGTACAGAGCATGGATGAACAGTCCTAATTATTGAATACGATCAGTGCAACACCACAAGGCTCTTACATACAATTATACAAGCACCCATAGGCAGCAACATGCACACACACACACAAACAGGCCCCCATAGGCAGCCACATACGCACACAAGCCCCTATAGGAAGCAACATGCACACACACAAGCCCCTATAGGCAGCCACAGGCACACACACAAGCCCCTATAGGCAGCCACAGGCACATACACACAAGCCCCTATAGGCAGCCACAGGCACATGCACACAAGCCCCCATAGGCAGCCACAGGCGCGCACACAAGCCCCCATAGGCAGCCACAGGCACGCACACAAGCCCCCATATTCAGCCACAGGCACGCACACAAGCCCCCATAGGCAGCCACAGGCACGCACACAAGCCCCCATAGGCAGCCACAGGCATGCACACAAGCCCCCATAGGCAGCCACAGGCACGCACACAAGCCCCTATAGGCAGCCACAGGCACACACACACAAGCCCCTATAGGCAGCCACAGGCACACACACACACAAGCCCACATAGGCAGCCGCAGGCGCACACTCAAGCCCCATAGGCAATCACATGCATAGACAAATAAGCCCCCATAAGCAGCTACACACCCAAAACATTTGTATTTTTTTTTAAATTAACACTTTAATACAGATGGAGCAAAATCCTGCCTCAATTACATCTCCAAACACAAGCAGTTTTTATACAGGTAATACAGGCACAACATGTGCAGGCCTTAATTTGCATAGTACTCGATATACATGCATTATAGGGTTCATTTTATGCTTTTAACCTTCTCTAACTTTTGCCTCTTTGCTAAGAGGATGTTTTTTTCAGCACTGTACATATAAAGCACAAGGACCTGATCAGTGTCCCCCTTACTTTACTGCATCTTTTCAGCTGCCTGTGGTTGAAGTGAAGCTCCCTTATATGCCTTGTCTGTGTGACTCACAGCCCGATTCTCTTCAACCACACGCATCTGAAAACATGCAACAAAGCAGTCCTTTCATTTGTACTTACGATCGGTCACTGAGCCTCACTTCACTAGGAAGGCGTTCAGTCTTCATGTCACGGCGCTGTTTGATGGAGAGGCTGCCACCGAAAAACTTGCACATTAATTTCAATTAAAAAACATACAAATATTCTCTCAAGAGCTTTGGCGCCCCCCTGGGATTGCAATGGAGGAGAGGAACTGGTATAAAGAAAGGTTAGATTTCAGGGATCCACTCCACCACTTTGAGACTCTGTCTGCCTGTCAGCATGCATTATTCAATCCAGTCTGCCTTGCCCCACAACCGGGAATGTCAGGACCCAGGGGAGCATTGGATGCGGATTGGTCCTCAGCTGGTCACATGGTATGGAACAGCAGTTACAAGGGACGAGCTGAAGCTAGGAGCTGTGTGTTTCCAAGCCTCTATTCTGATTTGCCTAATTGATTCCACACCACAGAGTACCGAAAAATGGAGGACTATTGAGGCATAATCTTCGAGTGGGTGAGTGAAACTACCTGTTGGGTGCCACCCTTTGCTGCAGCATTATTAGATTAGTGCCTGATTTGGGAGCTATCACGCTACCACTTTGAGCTAGCGGGTAGTACTTCCCACGGCACTTTATCTAGCTTTCCCCTATACATGTATTATCTGGCAGTTTGTACTTTGGGAATCGTGTCCTATATGCTGAATTTTACATCAATGTGTTAACTAGTCTCTCCCAAACTTTGGGCTAAATGACTCTCTGCTTAATCTACATCTACTGTCGTTTTTTTCCTTAAGGCTTATACCTTTGCTTCAGGATCGTGAACATATCTTTATTACTCAATGGTAACTGTTCTCAACTTTGTAGAACATTACTACAAACATTGTTGGAGAGCCCACCTTGGTTTAGTCTTCAGCAAAGGATACCAAGAGAAGAAAGCAAGTTTGAGAATAGAAGTAAATAATATTTGTGTGTACATACAAACACACAAAAGTGTTTTAATATTTAAATTGAAGTGTAAACTATAAGGAAGTGCATGTGCGTGGGTTGATGAGTAACTGCTACAGATCAATAGATTATACATTTTAAAATGTATATACCGTATGTAACGGAGAAACAAAAATTATACTTGCCTAATAAATAATTTTCTTTTGGGATGATGATGATAGTCCATCGGATTCCATAACATGTGGGATATAATTCCTGCCACTAGGAGGAGTCTAAGAACCCACACAAGAGCTTAACCCCCCCCCCCCCCCACCTCTCCTTAGTTTAACACATAGCCGAGCAGAGAATAGGAAACAGGTAGGAAAGAACAAATGCTGGTTCTATAGAGGTGTCAATTAGAACTGTTGCCCAAAAATTGAATATGGTTTGGCCTATGGACTATAATTATCCTGAAAGAAAATAATTTGTCAGGTAAGCATACATTTTGTTGTCTTTCGTAAGATAATTGTTCAAAGGGCTCCATAACATGTGGGATTAATACCTAAGCATATAGTCCATGTTACAGAATGGGTGGGACAATATTCTGGTACAGATACTGCGGCCCAAAGTGGTAACATTTTATAAATGTATGCAGAGAAGACCATGTTGCAGCTTTGAAAATCTGCTCCAAAAATAGCCCAGGAAGTAGCAACAGTTCTTGTGGAATGAGCTGTGATACGTTAAGGGGTGACTTTCCTGCCACCAAGTAAGTCTTGTGAATTACTTGTTTGAGCCAAATCTACAGTAGAAGCCTTCTGCCCCTTATGAGTCTTAGAGTAATGGAAGATTGTCTTAACTCCTCAATAGCTTGAAGATAAAACAATGCTCCGACTACATCAAGATGGTGTAAAAGTCGTTCCTTAGAATTAGCAGGATCCGGACACAGAGAAGGGACAACAATCTCCAAATTGATATTTTCAGAAGAAACCACCTCGGAAAGAAAATCATATTTGGTACGAAGTACAGCTTTATCTTTGTGATAAACTAAAAATAGAAAATCACTGGATAAAGCAGATAACTCAGAAATTCTCCAAGCTGAGGAAATTGCTAACAAGAAAAGCACTTTCCAGGATAAAAGTTTGATATCAATGGAATGTATTGGTTCAAAGGGAGGACCTTGCAGAACAGAAAGAACAAGATTCAAATTCCATGGCGGAGAAATAGGTCACACAACTAGCCAAATTCTTACTAGCACCTGGACAAAAGTATGAATGTCAGGAAGTTTAGCTAATTTCCTAAAAACTAGAACAGATAAATCTGAATTTTGACCTTTAAAGGGAGCTAGAAGACAAACCCCTGTAAAAACTAAAGAATTCTTTGAATTCTGAAGGAATACCATAAAAACCTGTGAAAGAGTACGATTCAAAGTATGCCCTCCAAATTTTGTGATCATTTTTCTGGCCTGAATCAGAATGTCAATAACTGAATCAGAGAACCCTCTGTGTTTTAAAACTTGGCATTCAACCTCCACACCGTCAAACTTAGAGATTTGAGATTGTGATGGAAAAGAGGCCCGTAAGACTATAGATCTTAGCTTTGAGGAAGAAGACATGGTGGTGAAAAGAACATCTGCATACCATGTTTTGCGGTGTACAGCTGGAGCAAACAAGATTACCGAAGTGGACTCCTGTTTGATTTGAGTAATTAACCTAGAAAGTAGAACAAACAGAGGAAACAGGTACGCTAGATGAAAGTTCCATGGACACACCAAGGTGTCTATATTTTGAGCCTGTGGATCTCTTGATCTTGCATAATACATTGAAAGTTTGTGGATTAAATGGGCGGACATCAGATCTATCTCGTATAGACCCCATTTTGATCACTTATTGAAGATATCCTAAGGGAGAAATCACTCTCCTGGATGACCTGACTGATGGCTGAGGTAAACCGCTTGCCAATTGTTCACTCCTGGAATGTGAACAGCTGACAGGGAGCATTGATTCCTCTTTGCACAAGACAGAATTTGGGACATTTCCTGCATAGCTAATGGACTGTGGGTTCCCCCTTGAAGATTTATGTAGGCCACCGCCTTAATATTGTCCAACTGGAAACTGATAAATCTTTCTTATTTTAAGTGGGGCCAGGACTGAAGACTCAGAAGAATCACTCATAGTTCCAGAATGTTGATTGGTAACCTCACCGCCAGAGGGGACCAAACTACTTGCACTCTTCGAGAATTCCAGACTGTACCCCAGACTGAAAGATTGGCGTCCGTCGTCACAATAGCCCATGATGGTCAAAGAAGACACCCCAAGGGTCAAAGGAGGATCTTGTATACACCAAGAGAGAGATTGTCTCTGACTGACAAATCCAGAGCAATATGCGGTTCTAATTGCATATAATTATTTGATCACTGATTGAGCATCAATAGTTGAAGGGGTCGCAAATGGAGGCGGGCAAAGGGAACTGCGTCCGAAGCCACAACCATAAGACCCACTACATCCATGCATTGAGCTACTGATGGAAATTAAGCATGTTGCAGAGATAGTCGCATCTTCTGAAATCTTTAAGTGATTCAGTCAGAAATAGATGCATTAGGACTGAATGTATAACCACTACTAGTAAATACACCCTTGTAGCTGGAGTTGGAGCTCTTTGGAACATTGATTCTCTAGCCGTGGTCTTGGAGTCCTTGAGTGTGGGCAATAACTAGAGGCAGGGAAGGAGCCTGAACTAAGATATCATCCAGATAAGGTGCAATTGAGATCCCCTGAGCTCTGATCACAGTGAACTGTGCTCCCAGCACCTTTGTGAAAACGTGTGGAGCTGTAGCCATGCCAAATGGAAGGGCGACAAATTGATAGTGTTTGCCTATGAATAAAAACTTTAGGAATTTAGGATGATCTTTGTGTATAGGAATGTGTAAGTATAATTCCTTGAGGTCTATAGTAGACATGTATCAACCCTGTTGTATTAAAGATAATATTGTGCCAATTTTTTCCATCTTGAAAGTGGGAACCCTGACAAACTTGTTCAGGGTTTTCAAGTCTAAAATGGTTCTGAAAGTCCCTTCCTTCTTTTGAACAACAAACAGATTGGAGTAAAAAACCCTGACCCAGTTGAGATACAGGTACTGGGATAATTACTCCCATATCCTCTAAATCCTGTACACATTGCATAAAGGCAGCTGCCTTAACAGGATTTTTGGGTATATGAGACAGATGAAATCGTCCTCAATGAGACCTAATGCGAAAGTCTATCCTGTAATCCTGGGATATGATGTTTTGAACCCAGGGGTCCCTGACTGAAACCAGGTCTTCAGGAAAAGACTCAGTCTGCACCCTACCAGAATATATTCTGGCCTGGAGGCCGCACCTTTATGTAGATTTAGAATTGGCACTGACTGCTTGATCTTTGCCCAGTAAGAATCAGGCTTTCAGGCCAGCTTGGAGGACTTTTGAGACAAGGAGAACCTCTGATCTCGAGAGGAACAAAACAGATTACTAGGTTTGTTCTTTCATCTTGGATTTCTTGTCTTGAGGGAAAAAAAGCTAATTTGCCACCAGTAATAGTCTTAATAATTGAGTCCAAATCAGAACAAAATAGAATCTTACCTTGGAAGGAAAGAGACATTAACTTATTTTTGAAACCATGTCAGCTGACCATGATTTTAACCAAAAGGCCCTTCTTGCAATAACTGCCATAGACTTATTTTTTACATCAATCTTGATGATGTCCATTATTGTGTCACATATAAAGGTGTTAGCCATTTTAAGGGACTTGATGCAATTCTGTAGGTCCTCAGCAGAGGATTGTTCAGAAGCCATTTTGAATAAGAAATTGCAATAGAGTCTCTCTGCCGTGGCTACACAGGTGATGGACACTTCTGGTTTAAGCAGAAGACCTGTCTGCAGAAAGGGCTTTCTCATGAAAGACTCCATTCTATGACCTATAGGGTCCCAGAAAGATGTGCTATCCTCCATGGGGATAGTAGTGTGTTTGGCAAGAGTTGAAATATCTCCATCAACCTTGGGTATAGTTTCCCATAATTCCACATTCTGTTCTGGAATTGGGTACACCCTCTCAAACCTGGAGGAAAGAGCAAATGAATACCATTTTTTCCATTGCTTGGCTATATAGTCAGAAACCAAATCTGGAACCTGAAATGCTTCTGGTATCTTGGGAGTAGCTTTAAAAATATCATTTAACTTATTTACTGGTTTGTTTTCATCAGGTTTTTCCTCAAATTCCCAGAGTTCTCAGCACCTCATGTAACAAGGTGAGGATTTACTCCACTTCAAATCTGAAAGCATTGTCAAATTCAGGGTCAGGAGAAGTTTCTTGTTCACCAGATGACACTTCCCCATCTGAACTGGGTGATTTTGAGTACTCATAAAAGTCGGAGCTCTGAAGCAGGACAAGAATTTGAGGTTGAGAGGAAGGAGCTTGCATGTTCACACCGAAAAGATTGAGGTAAATCCCCAGACTTGCATTTACGTTTACTTGGCCTTGGGATAGACTCTAAATTTTCTGCCATAGCACTGTGTAAATTATTTTAAGAGAAAAGGAAATTATAGGCGCTAAAGGACTGTACCCAGCTTAACTTAGTGAATTCCCCTCCAAGAATACAATGTGAAAAATAAAGTTAAACGCTCAAAGCACGGGTGTGTCTAAGTGATGTGTAGTTAAACGTAAAATAAAGTGTCCAGTCTGCAATCAATAAAATGATGTTATATAGGTAGTGTTTAGAAGATTTATTTATATATATATATATATATATATGTAAAATAAAGGGACGTCTCCCTTAAGTAATGTATAGATACATATAAAATAAGCATAAAAAACGATATGAAAACATAATTTATGTAAGAACTTACCTGATAAATTCATTTCTTTCATATTAGCAAGAGTCCATGAGCTAGTGACGTATGGGATATACATTCCTACCAGGAGGAGCAAAGTTTCCCAAACCTCAAATGCCTATAAATACACCCCTCACCACACCCACAAATCAGTTTAACGTATAGCCAAGAAGTGGGGTGATAAGAAAAAAGTGCGAAAGCATAAAAAATAAGGAATTGGAATAATTGTGCTTTATACAAAAAAATCATAACCACCACAAAAGGGTGGGCCTCATGGACTCTTGCTAATATGAAAGAAATGAATTTATCAGGTAAGTTCTTACATAAATTATGTTTTCTTTCATGTAATTAGCAAGAGTCCATGAGCTAGTGACGTATGGGATAATGACTACCCAAGATGTGGATCTTCCACGCAAGAGTCACTAGAGAGGGAGGGATAAAATAAAGACAGCCAATTCCTCTGAAAATAATCCACACCCAAAATAAAGTTTAAATCTTATAATGAAAAAAACTGAAATTATAAGCAGAAGAATCAAACTGAAACAGCTGCCTGAAGTACTTTTCTACCAAAAACTGCTTCAGAAGAAGAAAACACATCAAAATGGTAGAATTTAGTAAAAGTATGCAAAGAAGACCAAGTGGCTGCTTTGCAAATCTAATCAACTGAAGCTTCATTCCTATACGCCCAGGAAGTAGAAACTGACCTAGTAGAATGAGCTGTAATCCTTTGAGGCAGAGTTTTACCCGACTCGACATAGGCATGATGAAACAAAGATTTTAACCAAGATGCCAAAGAAATGGCAAAAGCCTTCTGACCTTCCCTAGAACCGGAAAAGATAACAAATAGACTAGAAGTCTTTCGGAAATCCTTAGTAGCTTCAACATAATATTTCAAAGCTCTAACTACATCCAAAGAATGCAACGAGTTTTCCTTAGAATTCTTAGGATTAGGACACAATGAAGGAACCACAATTTCTCTACTAATGTTGTTAGAATTCACAACCTTAGGTAAAAATTTAAAAGAAGTTCGCAACACCGCCTTATCCTGATGAAAAAAAAATTAGAAAAGGAGACTCACAAGAAAGAGCAGATAATTCAGAAACTCTTCTTAGCAGAAGAGATGGCCAAAAGAAACAAAACTTTCCAAGAAAGTAATTTAATGTCTAGCGAATGCATAGGTTCAAACGGAGGAGCTTGAAGAGCCCCCAGAACCAAATTCAAACTCCAAGGAGGAGAGATTGACTTAACAGGTTTTATACGAGCCAAAGCTTGTACAAAACAATGAATATCAGGAAGACTAGCAATCTTTCTGTGAAAAAAAAGAACAGAAAGAGCAGAGATTTGACCTTTCAAGGAACTTGCAGACAAACCTTATCCAAACCATCCTGAAGAAACTGTAAAATTCTAGGAATTCTAAAAGAATGCCAAGAAAAAAGATGAGAAAAACACCAAGAAATGAAAATCTTCCAGACTCGATAATATATCTTCCTAGATACAGTTTTACGAGCCTGTAACATAGTATTAATCACAGAGTCAGAGAAACCTCTATGATTGAGAATCAAGCGTTCAATCTCCATACCTTCAAATTGAAGGAAAAAAGGACCTTGTGATAGAAGGTCTGGTCTTAACGGAAGAGTCCACGGTTGGCAAGTGGCCATCCGGACAAGATCCGCATACCAAAACCTGTGAGGCCATGCTGGAGCCACCAGCAGAATAAACGAACTTCCTTGGAATCTTGGAAAAAGGACTATAGGCAGAAAGATATAAGCAGGATGATACTTCCAAGGAAGTTACAATGCATCCACTACTTCCGCCTGAGGATCCCTGGATCTGGACAGATACCTGGGAAGCTTCTTGTTTAGATGAGAAGCCATCAGATCTATTTCTGGAAGTCCCCATATTTGAACAATCTGAAGAAATACCTCTGGGTGAAGAAACCATTCGCCCGGATGTAGTGTTTGGCGACTGAGATAATCCGCTTCCCAATTGTCTATACCTGGGATATGAACCGCAGAAATTAGACAGGAGCTGGATTCCGCCCATACAAGTATTCGAGAGACTTCTTTCATAGCCAGAGGACTGTGAGTTCCTCCTTGATGATTGACATATGCCACAGTTGTGACATCGTCCGTCTAGAAACAAATGAACGACTCTCTCTTTAGAAGAGGCCACGACTGAAGAGCTCTGAAAATTGCACGGAGTTCCAAAAATGTTGATTGGTAATCTCACCCCCTGAGATTCCCAAACCCCTTGTGCTGTCAGAAACCCCCATACAGCTCCCAAACCTGTCAGATTTGCATCTGTTGAGATCACAGTCTAGGTTGGAGGAACAAAAAGAAGCCCCCTGAACTAAACGATGGTGATCTGTCCACCACGTCAGAGAGTGTAGAACAATCGGTTTTAAAGATATTAATTGAGATATCTTTGTATAATCCCTGCACCACTGGTTCAGCATACAGAGCTGAAGAGGTCGCATGTGAAAACGAGCAAAGGGAATCGCATCCAATGCAGCAGTCATATGACCTAGAATTTCCATGCATAAGGCTACCGAAGGGAATGATTGAGACTGAAGGTTTCGATAAGCTGAAACCAATTTCAGACGCCTCTTGTCCGTCAGAGACAGAATCAAGAACACTGAATCCATCAGGAAACCTAAAAAGGTTACCCTTGTCTGAGGAATCAAACGAACTGATTGGTAAATTGATCCTCCAATCATGTTCTTGAAGAAACAACACTTATAAAAGTCTGAAAAGGTTCTTTCTAGAGAAAATGAGCAAAGGGAATTGAATCCAATGCTGTGGCCATAAGACCTAAAACTTCTATGCATATATAGCAACTGAAGGAAATAATAGAGACTAAAGGTACCGATAGACGGAACCCAATAACATTATCCCTTGTCTGATAGAGACAAGGACAGTGACACAAACTATCTGGAAACCTAAAAAAGGTGACCCTTGTGTGAGGGATCAAGAGCTTTAGAAAAGAAGATCCTCTAACTATGTCCTGAAGAGTAAGTGAATCATATGAGATTCTGCATCCTCAGAAAATAATCTGAATGAAAACAGAAAGATGAAAATATGCATTTATTGTATCTAATGAAAACAAATAATGCTATCAAAGACCATAAAAAGGCAAAATAGTTTGAATAAAACTCCAAAACCCGGTTCCTCAAAAGAAACTGGAAGAAATAACCCAGAAGATTCCAGGTCTGAGCATTGCTTGAACCCCATGGGTGCCCAGCCATGCTTCAACAGTACCCAAAATATATAGGACAGAAACACAGTTAAAGAAAGTGTTAGCCTTGCTGGAATAAAATCAAAGAAATTTTGGACAAAATAAATATCAAAGAAGCCTTAACCTGCCCCTTACCAGCCAAGCTGGAATACGGCACGTACATCGCAAAATTAGGGAGCTGATTTCGAACTCCAATTATAGACATGTTACTTGGGAAAGAACTCAGGAATTCGTTCCTTAATAAGAACAACCCAACTAGTATAAGCTTAAAGTTTTAGTCTTAGAACTCAACCTTGAAGCCCAGAGTAACAGTTAAGAATTGAATCAAATTATAAAACAAATAATTGATTATCTTAGAACAAAGGAAATATGGATTTTTTTTTTTAAAAAAATCACAAAATTCTTCTAGCTAAAAAAGCTAAAGACATAGATTAACCCTCATTTGCGAAAATATTCAATAAAATGAAGACACAAATGAAATTATTAGCATGATAGTCCGGATTAAAGGACCAGCCAATACAGTGGACTTGCATAATCAATAAATGCAAAACAACAAGACAAATGCAACAGCACCTAGTCTAGTAAATGTTGTCCCTTTAACAATGCTAAAATAAATCATAATCTGATACTTGATCTTAAAGTAAACAGAGAAAATGAAGCAATTGCAATATCCAAATAAATCACAGGACCAAGAAAAGTACCTGAAACTAAATAATTTTCCATAAATAAGATACAACTATCTAAAGGAAAATAAATACTATTTTGCTATAGAAACAATAGCATAATTAGTAGAATTAGAGATAGCCCCAATAAATTGGAGAACCCTCCAAATTGAATTTAACTGCTGGCAAAGAATATAGTTTAAAACCTTTGAAGAAGGAATAAAAGAAAATTCTCAGCCTATTCCATTCCCTAGTATAGGGAATTTGAAAGAAAACCTCTAAAGAAATAAATAGGCAGAAATAATGTCAGCTAGTCTTAAAGAACTAGTTACCTTAATATCCAAAATAATCAATACCTTTTCAACAAAGAACAAATGTACTTTAATAATTGAAAAATAATAAAAAAGTAGATATGTTAGTGTCAATATCTGATGAAGAAAATTTCTGAAAAAAACATCATCAGAGAAGGATAAATCAGTATGTTGTTGGTCATTTGAAACTTCAATAATTAAAAAAAAAAAGAAGTGAAAAAGACCTACAAATTTTATTAGAAGGCACGAAGTCAGACAAAGCCATTTCTTATAAGTCTTCTAAATATTTCTTGTAAGAAAAGAAAATATATAAAGCATAAATACTAATGGAATCCGCATGTAAAAGTATAACATAATATCTTATTACAAACCATAGCTAAAGATAAACATTTATAACATTTAAAATAAATGAACTTAGCTTTGGTAGAACTGAAACTCAGTTAAACGTTTTTCCAAAAGTGGCTTCTGATTCAGAGTCCATTTGAGACATCTTGCAATATGTAATAGAAAAAACAACATATAAAGCAAAATTGATCAAATTCCTTAAATGACAGTTTCAGGAATGGGAAAAAAATGCCAATGAACAAGCTTCTAGCAACCAGAAGCAATAAATAATGAGACTTAAATATTGTGGAGACAACAATGACGCTCGAATTTCTTAGCGCCAAAAAAGCCACCCACATTATTTGGCGCCTAAATGCTTTTGGCGCCAAAAATGGTGCCACATCCGGTAACGCCGACATTTTTTGGCGCAAAAACGTCAAAAAAATGACGCAACTTCCGGCGACACGTATGACGCCGGAAATGACAAGAAAATTTTTGCGCCAAGAAAGTCCGCGCCAAGAATGACGCAATAAAATGAAGCATTTTCAGCCCCCGCGAGCCTAACAGCCCACAGGAAAAAAAGTCAAATTTTAAGGAAAGAAAAAATTTAATTATTCATATGAATTATTCATATGCATTATCCCAAATATGAAAATAAGGAACGTTGAACATCCTGAATCAAGGCAAATAAATTTTTAAACACATATATTTAGAACTTTATAAAAAAGCGCCCAACCATAGCTTAGAGTGTCACAGAAAATAAGACTTACTTACCCCAGGACACTCATCTACATGTAGTAGAAAGCCAAACCAGTACTGAAACGAGAATCAGTAGAGGTAATGGTATATATAAGAGTATATCGTCGATCTGAAAAGGGAGGTAAGAGATGAATCTCTACGACCGATAACAGAGAACCTATGAAATAGACCCCGTAGGAGATCATTGAATTCAAATAGGCAATACTCCCTTCACATCCCTCTGACATTCACTGCACGCTGAGAGGAAAACCGGGCTCCAACCTGCTGCGGAGCACATATCAAAGTAGAATCTAGCACAAACTTACTTCACCACCTCCACAGGAGGCAAAGTTTGTAAAAACTGATTTGTGGGTGTGGTGAGGGGTGTATTTATAGGCATTTGAGGTTTGGGAAACTTTGCCCCTCCTGGTAGGAATGTATATCCCATACGTCACTAGCTCATGGACTCTTGCTAATTACATGAAAGAAAAGTACTTGTGCTTTATCGAAAAGAGTAACGATGTCCCAAGATATTAGCTTGCCAACTGGCCTTAATTGCTTGGTTTGTGTGGTTGGCGTTACTGGTGGAAAGAAAACAGAATTTATGTTTACCTGATAAATTACTTTCTCCAACGGTGTGTCCGGTCCACGGCGTCATCCTTACTTGTGGGATATTCTCCTCCCCAACAGGAAATGGCAAAGAGCCCAGCAAAGCTGGTCACATGATCCCTCCCAGGCTCCGCCTTCCCCAGTCATTCGACCAACGTAAAGGAGGAATATTTGCATAGGAGAAATCATATGATACCGTGGTGACTGTAGTTAAAGAAAATAAATTATCAGACCTGATTAAAAAACCAGGGCGGGCCGTGGACCGGACACACCGTTGGAGAAAGTAATTTATCAGGTAAACATAAATTCTGTTTTCTCCAACATAGGTGTGTCCGGTCCACGGCGTCATCCTTACTTGTGGGAACCAATACCAAAGCTTTAGGACACGGATGAAGGGAGGGAGCAAATCAGGTCACCTAGATGGAAGGCACCACGGCTTGCAAAACCTTTCTCCCAAAAATAGCCTCAGAAGAAGCAAAAGTATCAAATTTGTAAAATTTAGTAAAAGTGTGCAGTGAAGACCAAGTCGCTGCCTTACATATCTGATCAACAGAAGCCTCGTTCTTGAAGGCCCATGTGTAGAAACAACTTTCGGAAGAAAACCAGGTTTAGTACGCAGAACTACCTTATCTGCATGGAACACCAGATAAGGAGGAGAACACTGCAGAGCAGATAATTCTGAAACTCTTCTAGCAGAAGAAATTGCAACCAAAAACAAAACTTTCCAAGATAATAACTTAATATCAACGGAATGTAAGGGTTCAAACGGAACCCCCTGAAGAACTGAAAGAACTAAATTGAGACTCCAAGGAGGAGTCAAAGGTTTGTAAACAGGCTTGATTCTAACCAGAGCCTGAACAAAGGCTTGAACATCTGGCACAGCTGCCAGCCTTTTGTGAAGTAACACAGACAAGGCAGAAATCTGTCCTTTCAAAGAACTTGCAGATAATCCTTTCTCCAAACCTTCTTGAAGAAAGGATAGAATCTTAGGAATTCTTATCTTGTCCCAAGGGAATCCTTTAGATTCACACCAATAGATATATTTTTTCCATATTTTGTGGTAGATTTTTCTAGTTACAGGCTTTCTGGCCTGAACAAGAGTATCAATGACAGAATCTGAGAACCCTCGCTTAGATAAGATCAAGCGTTCAATCTCCAAGCAGTCAGTTGGAGTGAGACCAGATTCGGATGTTCGAACGGACCTTGAACAAGAAGGTCTCGTCTCAAAGGTAGCTTCCATGGTGGAGCCGATGACATATTCACCAGGTCTGCATACCAGGTCCTGCGTGGCCACGCAGGAGCTATCAAGATTACCGATGCCCTCTCCTGATTGATCCTGGCTACCAGCCTGGGGATGAGAGGAAACGGCGGGAATACATAAGCTAGTTTGAAGGTCCAAGGTGCTACTAGTGCATCTACTAGAGTCGCCTTGGGATCCCTGGATCTGGACCCGTAGCAAGGAACCTTGAAGTTCTGACGAGAGGCCATCAGATCCATGTCTGGAATGCCCCACAATTGAGTGATTTGGGCAAAGATTTCCGGATGGAGTTCCCACTCCCCCGGATGAAATGTCTGACGACTCAGAAAATCCGCTTCCCAGTTTTCCACTCCTGGAATGTGGATTGCAGACAAGTGGCAGGAGTGAGTCTCCGCCCATTGAATGATTTTGGTCACTTCTTCCATCGCCAGGGAACTCCTTGTTCCCCCCTGATGGTTGATGTACGCAACAGTCGTCATGTTGTCTGATTGAAACCGTATGAACTTGGTCTGTGCTAGCTGAGGCCAAGCCTTGAGAGCATTGAATATCGCTCTCAGTTCCAGAATATTTATCGGGAGAATAGATTCTTCCCGAGACCAAAGACCCTGCGCTTTCAGGGGTCCCCAGACCGCGCCCCAGCCCACCAGACTGGCGTCGGTCGTGACAATGACCCACTCTGGTCTGCGGAAGCTCATCCCCTGTGACAGGTTGTCCAGGGACAGCCACCAACGGAGTGAATCTCTGGTCCTCTGATCTACTTGTATCGTCGGAGACAAGTCTGTATAGTCCCCATTCCACTGACTGAGCATGCACAGTTGTAATGGTCTAAGATGAATTCGCGCAAAAGGAACTATGTCCATTGCCGCTACCATCAAACCTATTACTTCCATGCACTGCGCTATGGAAGGAAGAGGAACAGAATGAAGTATTTGACAAGAGTTTAGAAGTTTTGATTTTCTGGTCTCTGTCAGAAAAATCCTCATTTCTAAGGAGTCTATTATTGTTCCCAAGAAGGGAACCCTTGTTGACGGAGATAGAGAACTTTTTTCTACGTTCACTTTCCACCTGTGAGATCTGAGAAAGGCCAGGACAATGTCCGTGTGAGCCTTTGCTTGTGGAAGGGACGACGCTTGAATCAGAATGTCGTCCAAGTAAGGTACTACTGCAATGCCCCTTGGTCTTAGCACCGCTAGAAGGGACCCTAGTACCTTTGTGAAAATTCTTGGAGCAGTGGCTAATCCGAACGGAAGTGCCACAAACTGGTAATGCTTGTCCAGGAATGCGAACCTTAGGAACCGATGATGTTCCTTGTGGATAGGAATATGTAGATACGCATCCTTTAAATCCACCGTGGTCATGAATTGACCTTCCTGGATGGAAGGAAGAATTGTTCGAATGGTTTCCATTTTGAACGATGGAACCTTGAGAAACTTGTTTAGGATCTTGAGATCTAAGATTGGTCTGAATGTTCCCTCTTTTTTGGGAACTACGAACAGATTGGAGTAGAACCCCATCCCTTGTTCTCCTAATGGAACAGGATGAATCACTCCCATTTTTAACAGGTCTTCTACACAATGTAAGAATGCCTGTTTTTTTATGTGGTCTGAAGACAATTGAGACCTGTGGAACCTCCCCCTTGGGGGAAGCCCCTTGAATTCCAGAAGATAACCTTGGGAGACTATTTCTAGCGCCCAAGGATCCAGAACATCTCTTGCCCAAGCCTGAGCGAAGAGAGAGAGTCTGCCCCCCACCAGATCCGGTCCCGGATCGGGGGCCAACATCTCATGCTGTCTTGGTAGCAGTGGCAGGTTTCTTGGCCTGCTTTCCCTTGTTCCAGCCTTGCATTGGCCTCCAGGCTGGCTTGGCTTGAGAAGTATTACCCTCTTGCTTAGAGGACGTAGCACTTGGGGCTGGTCCGTTTCTGCGAAAGGGACGAAAATTAGGTTTATTTTTGGCCTTGAAAGACCTATCCTGAGGAAGGGCGTGGCCCTTGCCCCCAGTGATATCAGAAATAATCTCTTTCAAGTCAGGGCCAAACAGCGTTTTCCCCTTGAAAGGAATGTTAAGCAATTTGTTCTTGGAAGACGCATCCGCTGACCAAGATTTTAGCCAAAGCGCTCTGCGCGCCACAATAGCAAAACCAGAATTTTTCGCCGCTAACCTAGCCAATTGCAAAGTGGCGTCTAGGGTGAAAGAATTAGCCAATTTGAGAGCATGAATTCTGTCCATAATCTCCTCATAAGAAGAAGAATTACTATTGAGCGCCTTTTCTAGTTCATCGAACCAGAAACACGCTGCTGTAGTGACAGGAACAATGCATGAAATTGGTTGTAGAAGGTAACCTTGCTGAACAAACATCTTTTTAAGCAAACCTTCTAATTTTTTATCCATAGGATCTTTGAAAGCACAACTATCTTCTATGGGTATAGTGGTGCGTTTGTTTAGAGTAGAAACCGCCCCCTCGACCTTGGGGACTGTCTGCCATAAGTCCTTTCTGGGGTCGACCATAGGAAACTATTTTTTAAATATGGGGGGAGGGACGAAAGGTATACCGGGCCTTTCCCATTCTTTATTTACCATGTCCGCCACCCGCTTGGGTATAGGAAAAGCTTCGGGGGGCCCCGGGACCTCTAGGAACTTGTCCATTTTACATAATTTCTCTGGAATGACCAAATTCTCACAATCATCCAGAGTAGATAACACCTCCTTAAGCAGAGCGCGGAGATGTTCCAATTTAAATTTAAATGTAATCACATCAGGTTCAGCTTGTTGAGAAATTTTCCCTGAATCTGAAATTTCTCCCTCAGACAAAACCTCCCTGGCCCCCTCAGACTGGTGTAGGGGCACTTCAGAACCAATATCATCAGCGTCCTCATGCTCTTCAGTATTTTCTAAAACAGAGCAGTCGCGCTTTCGCTGATAAGTGGGCATTTTGGCTAAAATGTTTTTGATAGAATTATCCATTACAGCCGTTAATTGTTGCATAGTAAGGAGTATTGGCGCACTAGATGTACTAGGGGCCTCCTGTGTGGGCAAGACTGGTGTAGACGAAGGAGGGGATGATGCAGTACCATGCTTACTCCCCTCACTTGAGGAATCATCTTGGGCATCATTTTCTCTAAATTTTGTGTCACATAAATCACATCTATTTAAATGAGAAGGAACCTTGGCTTCCCCACATACAGAACACAGTCTATCTGGTAGTTCAGACATGTTAAACAGGCATAAACTTGATAACAAAGTACAAAAAACGTTTTAAAATAAAACCGTTACTGTCACTTTAAATTTTAAACTGAACACACTTTATTACTGCAAATGTGAAAAAGTATGAAGGAATTGTTCAAAATTCACCAAAATTTCACCACAGTGTCTTAAAGCCTTAAAAGTATTGCACACCAAATTTGGAAACTTTAACCCTTAAAATAACGGAACCGGAGCCGTTTTTATATATAACCCCTTTACAGTCCCTGGTATCTGCTTTGCTGAGACCCAACCAAGCCCAAAGGGGAATACAATACCAAATGACGCCTTCAGAAAGTCTTTTCTATGTATCAGAGCTCCTCACACATGCATCTGCATGTCATGCTTCCCAAAAACAAGTGCGCAATAGAGGCGCGAAAATGAGACTCTGCCTATGATTAGGGAAAGCCCCTAGAGAATAAGGTGTCCAATACAGTGCCTGCCGGTTATTTTACATAGTTCCCAAGATTAAAATAATTCCTCAAGGCTATGGAGTATAAAATATGCTTATATATAAATCGTTTTAGCCCAGAAAATGTCTACAGTCTTAAAAGCCCTTGTGAAGCCCTTTTTTTCTTTATGTAATAAAAATGGCTTACCGGATCCCATAGGGAAAATGACAGCTTCCAGCATTACATCGTCTTGTTAGAAATGTGTCATACCTCAAGCAGCAAAAGTCTGCTCACTGTTTCCCCCAACTGA
Organism: Bombina bombina; assembly: GCF_027579735.1. Classification (NCBI taxonomy): domain Eukaryota; kingdom Metazoa; phylum Chordata; class Amphibia; order Anura; family Bombinatoridae; genus Bombina; species Bombina bombina. Next base: position 80,207,064 of record NC_069501.1, read on the forward strand.
AGTTAATTCCTCTCAACAGTCCTGTGTGGAAACAGCCATCGATTTTAGTAACGGTTGCTAAAATCATTTTCCTCTTACAAACAGAAATCTTCATCTCTTTTCTGTTTCAGAGTAAATAGTACATACCAGCACTATTTTAAAATAACAAACTCTTGATTGAATAATAAAAACTACAGTTAAACACCAAAAAACTCTAAGCCATCTCCGTGGAGATGTTGCCTGTACAACGGCAAAGAGAATGACTGGGGAAGGCGGAGCCTGGGAGGGATCATGTGACCAGCTTTGCTGGGCTCTTTGCCATTTCCTGTTGGGGAGGAGAATATCCCACAAGTAAGGATGACGCCGTGGACCGGACACACCTATGTTGGAGAAAAGAGCGCCTTTTTATGTAGAGATGATGTGACGTCACGTTACCGTGGTAACCCCTATTCCTAAATCTGTAAGGAAGTCCTGGGGGATTAGAAGATAGTCTTTGCGCTCACAAAAATTGATAGCTTGCAACTGAACAGTTACTTTCTTGCCAGTTGGCAAGCTAATATCTTGGGACATCGTTACTCTTTTCGATAAAGCGCAAGTACTTTTCATATCGTTTTTTATGCTTATTTTATATGTATCTATACATTATTTAAGGGAGACATCCCTTTATTTTACATAGTATCGTTTTAAAAATCTAGACATCTCTGATTTTACTAGTATAACAAATTGTCACTTGGAATTTTCCTTTTGATACCAAACCTATGCTTCTGTCTCTGTTTGGAGATATATATAAAAATCTTCTAAACACTACCTATATAACATTTTATTGATTGCAGACTGGACACTTTATTTTACGTTTAACTACACATCACTTAGACACACCCGTGCTTCGAGCGCTTAACTTTATTTTTCACATAAATTATTTTAAGACTCAGGAGTAAAGTCAGTAGTAGCTCCCTGAGTAACATATACAAAAACAGGACATAATTCCTAAGAGGAAGTAGAAGTATGCGGCTGATTTGCATGCATAAATTAAGGCACACAACTATTAAAAAGTTGATTAACCTCGCACACTGGAGCAGTTTTGCAAAACAAACACAAAAATGTGCAGGGAGAGTTATCATTAGAACACTCTTTCAAAGGGTTTAAATAGTTTCAGAAGGGACAAATTTACCGGGTTCCATTGTATGCAAAACTTACAGTATAACAAAGTCTGAACAAACACACATTAACTATTAAATAATAGTGGCAGCGAGCCCCCTACACTAGCCAATTAACACCTCTGACACCTGCACATTATGTAATGGGTATGGAAATGCCAAGTCCTAAAAAAGTGACAGTCGGGCAAAGTGCCCCAAGTGACCACCTGGAAGCATCTGCATGGGTACTCACTCCAGTGACAGAACACAGTATTCTGGTAAATTTTGAGAGAAAAAAAAAACAGGCAGAAGCTTGAAAATTCTTTCCTGCTCAGTGCCAAGCTAAGGAGACAGGGCTACCACCCAGAACACTACCAGTGCCTCAGAGTGGCTTAAATTATCAGAAAATTCAGTGAAATAAAAACCGTTCCTGTGTGCTACTATTAGTGGTTTTCCAGGGCTGCCAAAGGGTGCAAAAAGAATGTCAGAGATCTGTGTATGCCCCCTGATTGATGTAGGGCAGTTATTTGTGTAGGTAGGAGAGCAGGCAAGTCCCCTGGCTATGCTGTACCTGTGTGAGTACCTTCTAATAGCCTGTGGACTGTGTCTGTGCTGTGGTAAGTGGCTTACCTTGAAGTAGCACTCCTCCAACGGCTTACCAGGCATCAAACTGCAGCAATATCCAGTAGAGAGCCCATCCAGTGCTTGTACAAGTACAGTAGAGAATTTTTGAGGAACTACCATTGTCCCACAGGGGGAGGCTAAGTGACATGCCCCTGCTACACCTGAGGGTAGTTATGGCTGAAATCCATAGGGAGATATTGCATACATAACAGGGTACTCCTATGTCCCAGTATAATTCAGCTTGCTGGAAAACCCTTCTGTCTTTGTGAATGATATTTTCCAGGGACATAGGGTCTTACTTTGATCTGAGCTCCCTTATATAAATCATTAAGCAAGTAGCTGAAACGCCTCTATTCTCAACTTACTCCTGGGAGGCCAAGAACAAAACTGAAGAGAGATGGGAGGTGGAGGGATTGAGAAGCTTGTGTGGCTTCTTGACCTAGTAGCAGAAATTATATCCAGTCCCCATGGTCGGTCCCCAGCAGAAACTGCAGCTGAGCAGTACTTTAAACGATGTGTTCAGCCCTTCTGTGGAGATTAAACACACAGCACCGCAGCCTTGTTTGTGATAGAATAACATGCTCTAATAGAGGGCTCAATTATCCCATGAGCTATGGCGCTAGAAGCACCTAGAAGATTAGCCTTGGTGCTGGGTAAAATGCCTTATACACTTCTCCCTGTAATGCCGTTTAGCAACAGTTGCAGATCACACACTGTTATGGACATCATCATCATCATCATATGAAAGAAAAGAAATTCAGAACTTTCTATACAAAAACTGAAAACGCCCTTGGGGGGTAAACTTCCTTGAAGATGAGACTCCAAGACCTGTTTAACAGATCAAGTAGGAAAAACATAATTTATGTAAGAACTTACCTGATAAATTCATTTCTTTCATATTAGCAAGAGTCCATGAGCTAGTTACGTATGGGACATACATTCCTACCAGGAGGGGCAAAGTTTCCCAAACCTCAAAATGCCTATGAATCCAAAAGTAACAGAGATCTGAGCACTCAGGGCCAAAAGTAAAATCCAGGAATCTTTATTAAACAAAATATAAAAGCTGCATCAATGTGCAGGTAAGCAGGAATAGCAGTCCTGACGCGTTTCGCGCCCCCTAGTGGCGCTTAGTCATAGGAACTATTGCTAAACATATCTGAAGTGTACTTAAAGGGATCACTGTCCAATCAGCAGCCAGTAACTGCAAAAATCGGACATCACCCTGAAGAGAACACTGACGGCATGTTAGGAAATTTTTAAAATCAACAAATGTAATAAAATTGAAGGTACAAAAGAATCTTTGTATGCATACTAACAGGCTGTTATAAATAGAAACATTAAAGACATATAAATGCATGTCTACAAACTTGTATAGCTGATTAAATATTTAAACTTTGTAAGTGAAAAATGCCTCATTAACAGTAAGCTGAACAGATCCATAGCTAAAAACTAAACCTAGGACGATATATTCAAATATTGTTAGCAAGCATTAGGGCATGATGGCAATGTTAGAGCTATACAAGTATATAATTAATATACAATCAGCAAGATTTAGATCATATTTGGAAAATGATGGGTGTTATGGGAAAATAAGGGATGTTGTTATACTAATCTATAATATATGATAAATTTATATATATAAAAGTATGCTATTGGCTTAATTAGCAATCGTCAATCTGGAAAGGGAGAGCATCAAAAATAGAAAAAGATGCATATATGCAATTATTGATAGTAATTATTATATAAATTAAAGATAGCATATTTTAGCATCAATCTATAAAGTAAGAAATGTCCCATTCCAGATTGATACCCTTAGGGTGTCTAGTTTCTAATTTTAGAATCCAGAATAACTCCCTTTTTGTAAGGAGTTTATGTCTGTCCCCTCCTCTGGTAGGTCTGTGAACTACTTCAATGATTTGCGCTCCAAAATTGGGAACACCAGTTAAATGCAGACCATTAAAGTGTTTGGCAACTGCTGAGTTTTTATTGAAATTTTCAACATCTTTCAAATGTTCCCTAACTCTATCTCGAAACTCACGAGAGGTTTGGCCTACATATTGGTGTTGGCAAATATTGCAGTTAAGTACATAAACTACCCACTTGGTTCTACAGGTGGCATAGAAGTTGATTGCATAAGTTTTTAGCGTGCTTTTTGAATGGAAGTTATTGCCTGTAATGATCGACTTACAGGCTTTACAGTTGAAATTATGGCATCTGTAATTTCCCCTTCTACCACAGTGAAGCCAGGTAGGGGAGGACAAATTACTGGTCTGTATCATACTCGGTGCCAACTTTGAGCCCAAAGTTTCTGGCTTTCTAGAAACAAATTTAAAATTTGACACTGAGTTTGATATTAAGGGATCATTTTTAAGTACTGGAATGTGTTTCTTTAGGATTTTAACTACTTCATTGTACTGATTAGAAAATGGGGTACTGAATACTATTGCGTTTTCTGAAAAAGATCTATATGATTTTATTTGTTTTGAAGTGCAATCCATTTTTGCATCTTCCTGTGCCTTGTCTAATAGACTTGAGTTGTAACCTCTGGCTAACAATCTCTTTTTTAGTTCATTGGATTGATTAGAATAAATTTCATCGTTGTTAGTGTTTCTCTTAAGTCTTAAAAATTGACTTTTTGGAATTGACCTTAGCAGGTGGGGAGGATGTGCTGATTGAGCATGTAAAATGGTATTACCAGCAGTTGGTTTTCTGTAAGTACTTGATATAATGGTTCCATCCTCCTCCACTCCCTCCAAAGTCAAATCCAAGAAGTTGACTGTATGGGAATTGGTCTCGCCTGTAAATTTTAATTCGTTAGTATTAGTATTCAAATATTCCAAAAAATGAGCAATGGAAATGCCCCCATGGTCCCTGTCCTCAATTATGAAAATCATGTCATCAATAAATCTGTTATAAAACACGGTGTCGTGTATGAATGGATTTTGATATGAATAGATGTGTTGGAGTTCCCACCAACCCACATATAAATTGGCATACGAGGGGGCGAATTTCGCCCCCATAGCCGTTCCGCATAATTGTAGATAAAACTCTTTATCAAAAATAAAATAATTGTGGGTTAGTAGGAACTCCAAACAATCACAAATGAAGATTTTCTCTTCCTGTTTATAAGCAGTGTCCCTATCCATGAACCATTTTATTGCTCTGACTCCCTGATTATGGGGGATACATGAGTATAAAGACTCAATGTCTATTATCACCCAATTGTAATCTTTCTTCCATTTTATACTTTTTAAATTTTCCAATAAATTACCGGAGTCCCTGAGGTAGCTGTATAAATTCGCTACTAATGGCTGGAGAATACAATCTAGCCACTCAGACATAGGCTCCAAAAGGGAGCCTATGCCTGAGACTATAGGCCTACCAGGAGGAGAAGAAATGTCCTTGTGTATTTTGGGGACATGATGGAAGATTGGTATGACCGGGGACTTAGGTATCAAAAGTTCAATGTCTTTTCTTTGAAGTATTCCCAAGGCCAAACCATCCTCCAACAGGTCCCCAAGTTTACTCTTAAAAATAATGGTTGGATCTGCAGGCAGTTTGCGATAAATGGATGTGTTTGCAAGTTGCCTGTTTGCTTCTGATAGGTAAGCCTTCTTGTTCATAAGAACAATCGCGCCGCCCTTGTCAGCATTTCTCAAGACCAGGTTTTTATTAAGTTGTAATTTTTTTAGGGCAATAGATTCTTTGTGTGTTAGATTAGTGTGATGATGTGTTTTATCATTTATTTTATTCGCCAATTCTAACAAATCTCTTTCTACACCTTGTTGGAAGGCATTGATATGAGGCCCTCTGACTTGTATAGGATAAAAATCCTTATTTTTTATTATAGGAGGAGTTATGGAGTGAGTTCCGAGACCATTGAATTGGTCCCCACTGCAGGATAAATCTCTCATAACCTCCAAAGTACAGCAGTCCTTAAAGTCTTTCAATTGATGACATAGACCAGAAGGGAGGTCATTATTTTGATTGATATTGGTTTGACCATTGTCCTCTGAAGATGTGTCTGAAAAGAATTTTTTCAGAGTTAGTTTGCGGACAAATTTATTTACGTCCAAGATGGTATCAAAGACTGAGAACTTGTTGGACGGAGCAAAACCTAATCCCCTTTTCAATAGTGAAATTTCCTCATCAGTTAGATTGTAATCTGAGAGATTTACAATGTTTAAATTGTTGTCTTTTATTTCTTGTTCTTGCGTGTGGATTTTTTGCCTATTGTTCCGCCTTTTGGATCTTCTTGTCCTACGCCTAAAGGGCCACTCTTTTTAGTAGTAGTTGTTGATATTATTGTTGGTATTTCCTCATCTGAATCTTCCATAGAGGAGGCTGAAGTAGAGCCGCTTTCAGGTGCCGAGGAATGGAGGGAATTAGATTCCGGGTCAGATGATTCTTGTTCAGTTGATGAAAAGGACACCTTCTTGGCTTTGTTCTTATTTTTCAGTATAGACCTTGGGTTGTCCTTATCTTTAACTTCTTTCTTCTGTCCTGTATGGCGCCTATATCTTCTATTGCCATATTGAGGCCAAAAGTACACTCTATTATTTTCATAGTCCTTACGGTCTCTGTCAAACTTGTTCTTCTTGAATTCAGCCAGTTCAGCATCTAGTTTTTGTATGTGTTCCTTCATTTGGACCTTTAGATTGTTGTAGGCTTCATTGTTTTTATGGTTTTTTAATGAAACCTTATCAATTAAGATAGTTTCTTTTAGTTTCTCCCTTCTTCTCTGCTTGTCTTTAATAAGAATTTTTATGAGAGTGTTGGAACAAAGAGTGAGGGTATCAGTCCACTCATCTATGAGGTCCTGATCTTCCAGCTGGTAGGTTGGAAATTTTCGTAAACGCAAACCTCTGGGAATTCTATTAGATTCTAAATAGTGGTCAAAGGTAACTATATCCCACATGAGTCTTAAATCTGTGGTCAGCAGTTTTTCATGGATGGTGAACTGGGATTTGATGTCTGCAGTGGGTTCCATTCCCTCATTTTGTTTTTTAAAAACAGTATTGAAGTAGTCTTTTCTATTTTCCAAATCGAAAAGAGAGCCTGTAGAGCAAGATGGTTTGTCCTGCATTTTTTATCTAGGTGTAAAGACTTATAAAACACCTAAAAAGATTGTTATTTGTTATATGTGTATTATAATCAATGGATTTTTAGCAAAAGAATATGCTATGCCCCCTTCTATGTAGTTATAGAAGCACCGCTGGTAATAAAAATGGCCAACATTTATTATTTTGACCAATTTTTGACCATTTAGGTAGCCTGTTTAATTTTTTAGCCTTTTTTGATGTAAAAAGTATTAGTTTAATTTTATATAGTCAGTTGTCACAAGATTTAGCAATGCTTATATGCCTATTGCATACAAAAAGTAGACAATGGTTGACGGTATAATATCTGCAGAGTGTCTCTGTTATGATACAATACAGTTAAATCCTTTACAAATAGGCAAGTAAACTCTTTTACCTGGTCCGTATGTCCACGGGCTGTAGGAAAAAAAGAGTCACTGTATCGGGATAGCCGGTACTGAGTCCCAGTGATGTCCGGAGTGTGACAGCAAAATGCCTATAAATACACCCCTCACCACACCCACAAATCAGTTTAACGAATAGCCAAGAAGTGGGGTGATAAGAAAAAAAGTGTGAAAGCATAAAAAATAAGGAATTAGAATAGTTGTGCTTTATACAAAAAAATCATAATCACCACAAAAAAGGGTGGGTCTCATGGACTCTTGCTAATATGAAAGAAATGAATTTATCAGGTAAGTTCTTACATAAATTATGTTTTCTTTCATGTAATTAGCAAGAGTCCATGAGCTAGTGACGTATGGGATAATAAATACCCAAGATGTGGAACTTCCACGCAAGAGTCACTAGAGAGGGAGGGATAAAATAAAGACAGCCAATTCCGCTGAAAAATAATCCACACCCCAAACAAAGTTTACATCTTATAATGAAAAAAACTGAAATTATAAGCAGAAGAATCAAACTGAAACAGCTGCCTGAAGTACTTTTCTACCAAAAACTGCTTCAGAAGAAGAAAACACATCAAAATGGTAGAATTTAGTAAAAGTATGCAAAGAAGACCAAGTAGCTGCTTTGCAAATCTGATCAACCGAAGCTTCATTCCTAAATGCCCAGGAAGTAGAAACTGACCTAGTCGAATGAGCTGTAATCCTTTGAGGCGGAGTTCTACCCGACTCAACATAAGCATGATGAATCAAAGACTTTAACCAAGACGCCAAAGAAACGGCAGAGGCCTTCTGACCTTTCCTAGAACCAGAAGAGATAACAGAAGTCTTTCGGAAATCTTTAGTAGCTTCAACATAATATTTCAAAGCTCTTACTACATCCAAAGAATGTAATGATCTTTCCTTAGAATTCTTAGGATTAGGACACAATGAAGGAACCACAATCTCTCTACTAATGTTGTTAGAATTCACAACCTTAGGTAAAAATGTAAATGAAGTCCGCAACACTGCCTTATCCTGATGAAAAATCAGAAAAGGAGATTCACAAGAAAGAGCAGATAACTCAGAAACTCTTCTAGCAGAAGAGATGGCCAAAAGAAACAAAACTTTCCAAGAAAGTAATTTAATATCTAGAGAATGCATAGGTTTAAAAGGAGGAGCTTGTAGAGCTCCCAGAACCAAATTTAAACTCCAAGGAGGAGAAATTGACTTAATGACAGGTTTGATAAGAACCAAAGCCTGTACAAAACAATGAATATCAGGAAGATTAGCAATCTTTCTGTGAAACAGCACAGAAAGAGCAGAAATTTGTCCTTTCAAGGAACTTGCAGACAAACCTTTATCCAGACCATCCTGAAGAAACTGTAAAATTCTAGGAATTCTAAAAGAATGCCAGGAAAATTGATGAGAACACCAAGAAATGTAAGTCTTCCAGACTTGATAATATATCTTCCTAGACACAGATTTACGAGCCTGTAACAGTATTTATTACGGAGTCAGAGAAACCTCTATGACTAAGAATCAAGCGTTCAATCTCCATACCTTCAAATTTAATGATTTGAGATCCTGATGGAAAAATGGGCCTTGAGATAGGTCTGGTCTTAACGGAAGAGTCCAAGGTTGGCAACTGGCCATCCGAACAAGATCCGCATACCAAAACCTGTGAGGCCATGCTGGAGCCACCAGCAGTACAAACGAACGCTCCTTTAGAATCTTGGAAATCACTCTTGGAAGAAGAACTAGAGGCGGAAAGATATAGGCAGGATGATACTTCCAAGGAAGCGACAATGCATCCACTGCCTCCGCCTGAGGATCCCTGGATCTGGACAGATACCTGGGAAGTTTCTTGTTTAGATGAGAAGCCATCAGATCTATTTCTGGAAGACCCCAGATTTGAACAATCTGAAGAAATACCTCTGGGTGATGAGACAATTCGCCCGGATGCAACGTCTGGCGAATGAGATAATCCGCTTCCCAATTGTCTATACCTGGGATATGAACCGCAGAAATTAGACAGGAGCTGGATTCCGCCCATACAAGTATTCGAGATACTTCTTTCATAGCCAGAGGAATGTGAGTCCCCCCTTGATGATTGATATATGCCACGGTTGTGACATTGTCCGTCTGAAAACAAATGAACGATTCTCTCTTCAGAAGAGGCCACGACTGAAGAGCTCTGAAAATCGCACGGAGTTCGAAAATGTTGATTGGTAATCTCGCCTCCTGAGATTCCCAAACCCCCTGCGCTGTCAGAGACCCCCATACTGCTCCCCAACCTGTCAGACTCGCATCTGTTGAGATCACAGTCCAGGTTGGAAGAACAAAAGAAGCCCCTTGAATTAAACAATGGTGATCTGTCCACCACGTCAGAGAGTGTCGTACAATCGGATTTAAAGATATTAACTGTGATATCTTTGTATAATCCCTGCACCACTGGTTCAGCATACAGAGCTGAAGAGGTCGCATGTGAAAACGAGCAAAGGGGATCGCGTCCGATGCAGCAGTCATAAGACCTAGAATTTCCTTGCATAAAGCTACCGAAGGGAATGATTGAAACCGAAGGTTTCGACAGGCTGAAATCAATTTCAGACGTCTCTTGTCCGTCAGAGACAAAGTCATGGACACTGAATCTATTTGGAAACCTAAAAAGGTTACCCTTGTCTGAGGAATCAATGAACTCTTTGGTAAATTGATCCTCCAACCATGTTCTTGAAGAAACGACACAAGTCGATTCGTACGAGATTCTGCTAAATGTGAAGACTGAGCAAGTACCAAGATATCGTCCAAATAAGGAAATACCACAATACCCTGTTCTCTGATTACAGATAGAAGGGCACCGAGAACTTTTGAAAAAATCATTGGAGCCGTTGCTAGGCCGAACGGCAGAGCCACAAATTGGTAATGCTCGTCTAGAAAAGAGAATCTCAGAAACTGAAAGTGATCTGGATGAATCGGAATATGCAGATATGCATCCTGCAAATCTATTGTGGACATATAATGCCCTTGCTGAACAAAAGGCAGAATAGTCCTTATAGTTACCATTTTGAATGTTGGTATCCTTACATATCGATTCAATATTTTTAAATCCAGAACTGGTCTGAAGGAATTCTCCTTCTTTGGTACAATGAATAGATTTGAGTAAAACCCCAGTCCTTGTTCCAGAACTGGAACTGGAACAATTACTCCAGCCAACTCTAGATCTGAAACACATTTCAGAAATGCCTGAGCCTCCACTGGATTTATTGGAATGCGAGAAAGAAAAAATCTTCTTGCAGGTGGCCTTACCCTGAAACCTATTCTGTACCCTTGTGAAACAATGTTCTGAATCCAAAGACTGTGAATCGATTTGATCCAAATTTCTTTGAAAAATCATAATCTGCCCCCTACCAGCTGCGCTGGAATGAGGGCCGCATCTTCATGTGGACTTGGGAGCTGGCTTTGGCTTTCTAAAAGGCTTGGATTTATTCCAGACTGGAGACGGTTTCCAAACAGAAACCGTTCCTTTAGGGGAAGGATCAGGCTTCTGTTCCTTATTCTGACGAAAGGAACGAAAACGATTAGCAGCCCTATATTTACCTTTAGATTTTTTTATCCTGAGGTAAAAAAGTTCCTTTCCCCCCAGTAACAGTTGAAATAATAGAATCCAACTGAGAACCAAACAATTTATTACCTTGGAAAGAAAGGGAAAGCAAAGTTGACTTAGAAGACATATCAGCATTCCAAGTTTTAAGCCATAAAGCTCTTCTAGCTAGAATAGCTAAAGACATATACCTGACATCAACTCTGATGATATCAAAGACGGCATCACAAATAAAGTTATTAGCATGTTGAAGAAGTTTAACAATGCTATGAGTATTATGATCTGACACTTGTTGCGCCAAAGCCTCCAACCAAAAAGTGGAAGCTGCAGCAACATCAGCCAAAGAAATAGCAGGCCTAAGAAGATTACCTGAACATAAATAAGCTTTCCTTAGAAAGGAATCAATCTTCCTATCTAAAGGATCCTTAAAGGAAGTACTATCTGCCGTAGGAATAGTAGTACGCTTAGCAAGAGTAGAGATAGCCCCATCAACTTTAGGGATTTTGTCCCAAAACTCTAATCTGTCAGATGGCACAGGATACAATTTCTTAAATCTTTTAGAAGGAGTAAAAGAATTACCCAGATTATTCCATTCCCTAGAAATTACTTCAGAAATAGCATCAGGGACAGGAAAAACTTCCGGAATAACTACAGGAGGTTTAAAAACCGAATTTAAACGCTTATCAGATTTAGTATCAAGAGGACTAGAATCCTCAATTTCTAAAGCGATTAAAACTTCTTTAAAGGATTACTTTCTGTTATCATTTTTAAGCTAAACAACTAACATATTAAAGTTAATAAACATTAATTAAAACCTACTGGCCTATATTTTCTCTAAAACGAAGTTTCATAACGTTCTAAAAGTTATATCTTTTATTCGCCGATGATATCACGTTATCCTGCCCACTATTTTCAGCACTGCATGTTCAAAATACTTAAACCAATAACTTTGTGTTTAAAGCGCCATTTTGAAACCTAGGTATTGTAAACGGATTGGTACAGAGCAAAGGATACCCACGGAGTGGGTTTGGAAAACAATTAAATTTGCAGACAAGATTTCTGATATACGGTAGAGATATGTTAATGAAATGCTATTGATAAAAAGCGTATTTGGGGTAGTTAGTTAGTAACAGGCATAGAAAATATTTACTTACAGTGGCCCTTTAAGTAAAGAACGAATAAATTCCATTTTAAATAAATATGACGATTTATCAGTGTCAATATCTGAGACAGAATCCTTTGAACCAGAAAAATCCTCATCAGAAACAGACAAATCAGAATGACGATGTTCATTTAAAAATTCATCTGAGAAATGAGAAGTTTTAAAAGACCTTTTACACGCTTACTGGAAGGAGGAATAACAGACATAGCCTTCCTAATAGATTTAGAAACAAAATCTCTTATATTAACAGGAACATCCTGAGTATTAGATGTTGATGGAACAGCAACAGGTAATGGAATATTACTAATGGAAATTTTATCTGCATTAGCAAGTTTATCATGACATTCATCATAAACTACAGCCGGAGGAACAGATACCACAAGTTTACAACAAATGCACTTAACTTTGGTAGAGCCAGCATCAGGCAGCGTTTTTCCAGAAGTAGCTTCTGATCCAGGGTCAATCTGAGACATCTTGCAATATGTAAGAGAAAAAACAACATATAAAGCAAAATCTATCAAATTCCTTAAATGACAGTTTCAGGAATGGGAAAGAATGCCAATGAACAAGCCTCTAGTAACCAGAAGCAAAAGAAAAATGAGACTTAAATAATGAGAAAAAAAGGTGGAGACAAAAATGACGCCCACATTTTTTTAGCGCCAAAAGAGACGCCCACATTATTGGCGCCTAAAATGCTTTTGGCGCCAAGAATGACGCCACATCCGGTGACGCAGACACTTTTGGAGCAAAACGTCAAAAAAATGACGTAATCACAAACAACTTCCGGCGACAAGTATGACAATATATATTAACAATGCTAAAATAAATCATAATCTGATACTTGATCTTAAAGTAAACAGAGAAAATGAAGCAATTGCAATATCCAAATAAATCACAGGACCAAGAAAAGTACCTGAAACTAAATAATTTTCCATAAATAAGATACAACTATCTAAAGGAAAATAAATACTATTTTGCTATAGAAACAATAGCATAATTAGTAGAATTAGAGATAGCCCCAATAAATTGGAGAACCCTCCAAATTGAATTTAACTGCTGGCAAAGAATATAGTTTAAAACCTTTGAAGAAGGAATAAAAGAAAATTCTCAGCCTATTCCATTCCCTAGTATAGGGAATTTGAAAGAAAACCTCTAAAGAAATAAATAGGCAGAAATAATGTCAGCTAGTCTTAAAGAACTAGTTACCTTAATATCCAAAATAATCAATACCTTTTCAACAAAGAACAAATGTACTTTAATAATTGAAAAATAATAAAAAAGTAGATATGTTAGTGTCAATATCTGATGAAGAAAATTTCTGAAAAAAACATCATCAGAGAAGGATAAATCAGTATGTTGTTGGTCATTTGAAACTTCAATAATTAAAAAAAAAAGAAGTGAAAAAGACCTAAAAATTTTATTAGAAGGCACGAAGTCAGACAAAGCCATTTCTTATAAGTCTTCTAAATATTTCTTGTAAGAAAAGAAAATATATAAAGCATAAATACTAATGGAATCCGCATGTAAAAGTATAACATAATATCTTATTACAAACCATAGCTAAAGATAAACATTTATAACATTTAAAATAAATGAACTTAGCTTTGGTAGAACTGAAACTCAGTTAAGCGTTTTTCCAAAAGTGGCTTCTGATTCAGAGTCCATTTGAGACATCTTGCAATATGTAATAGAAAAAACAACATATAAAGCAAAATTGATCAAATTCCTTAAATGACAGTTTCAGGAATGGGAAAAAAATGCCAATGAACAAGCTTCTAGCAACCAGAAGCAATAAATAATGAGACTTAAATATTGTGGAGACAACAATGACGCTCGAATTTCTTAGCGCCAAAAAAGCCACCCACATTATTTGGCGCCTAAATGCTTTTGGCGCCAAAAATGGCGCCACATCCGGTAACGCCGACATTTTTTGGCGCAAAAACGTCAAAAAAATGACGCAACTTCCGGCGACACGTATGACGCCGGAAATGACAAGAAATTTTTTTTTGCGCCAAAAAAGTCCGCGCCAAGAATGACGCAATAAAATGAAGCATTTTCAGCCCCCGCGAGCCTAACAGCCCACAGAGAAAAAAGTCAATTTTAAAGGTAAGAAAAAAATTGAAAATTCATATGCATTATCCCAAATAATGAAATTGTCTGTCTGAAATAAGGAATATTGATCATCTTGAATCAAGGCAAATAAATGTTTAAACACATATATTTAGAACTTTTACATAAAAGTGCCCAACTATAGCTTAGAGTGTCACAAAAAATAAGATTTACTCATCCAGCCAAACCAGTACTGAAACGAGAATCAGTAGAGGTAATGGTATATAAGAGTATATCGTCAATCTGAAAAGGGAGGTAAGAGATGAATCTCTACGACCGATAACAGAGAACCTATGAAAAAGATCCCGTAGAAGGAGAACATTGAATTCAAATAGGCAATACTCTCCTCACATCCCTCTGACATTCACTGCACACTGAGAGGAAAACCGGGCTCCAGCCTGCTGCGAAGTGCATATCAACGTAGAATCTAGCACAAACTTACTTCACCACCTCCATGGGAGGCAAAGTTTGTAAAACTGATTTGTGGGTGTGGTGAGGGGTGTATTTATAGGCATTTTGAGGTTTGGGAAACTTTGCCCCTCCTGGTAGGAATGTATATCCCATACGTCTCTAGCTCATGGACTCTTGCTAATTACATGAAAGAAATGCTCCAGGTCGTTTTTTTTTTTTAATTGTATTTCATTTTTAGCAGAAGTGTTAACCTGTTTATAGGTAGATAAAAACTATTTAAAACTAGTATTTAAAAATAGAATTGGAAGGAGATCAGGAGTCTACCCCCTTCAATTTCTCTAATGAGGAAAAGGATTGTTTAATTACAGGTAATTCGGGAAGAAAATACATGTTGAAAGAAAACTGGAAAGTTTTTCTACTACATAGAACAAACAATATATGAAACTCAATTTTGTGATCTATGTCCTTTTAAAAGAATCAAATGTTATTTATTGGTCAGTGGCTGATGGAGTTTGTACAGCTCTCCCTTACTAATGCTTGGATTGTTTCAGTTTAGTTTTTTTTTGTCCAGTCTGGTTTGAAGGAGTTAATTCTGGATAAATTAGCCTGTTCTGAGCTAAAGCTACAGCAATGTGTCACATGACTGCAGGCAAGACTTTTACTGTTCCCAGGACCACAAGAACGAATAAAAAATAAAATTCTTTATAGGTAACTACACTTTGGCTGGAAATCCTAATTAGTTTTATGACTCATGAGCATACAATTTAAAAACAATTCTATAATTTACTTCTATTATCAATTTCTTTTAGATTTCTTTGTATCCTTTGTTAAAAAGCAGGATGGTGAGCTCAGGAGTATGCAGTTTTACAAGAATGTTATACATTAGCAAGGGCACTAGATGGCAGCACTTTTTCCTGCCATGTAGTGATCCAGACTCGTGCACGCTACATATCTAGATATTGCTTCAACAAAGAATAATTTAAGAAAAAACAGAATTTATGCTTACCTGATAAATTACTTTCTCTTACGGTGTACCCAGTCCACGGATTCATCCTTACTTGTGGGATATTCTCATTCCCTACAGGAAGTGGCAAAGAGAGCACACAGCAGAGCTGTCCATATAGCTCCCCCTCAGGCTCCGCCCCACCAGTCATTCGACCGACGGTTAGGAGAAAAAGGAGAAACCATAGGGTGCAGTGGTGACTGTAGTTTAACAAAAATAAATTTGAACCTGACTTAAGCGCCAGGGCGGGCCGTGGACTGGATACACCGTAAGAGAAAGTAATTTATCAGGTAAGCATAAATTCTGTTTTCTCACAAGGTGTATCCAGTCCACGGATTCATCCTTACTTGTGGGATACCAATACCAAAGCTTTAGGACACGGATGAAGGGAGGGAACAAGTCAGGTAACCTAAACGGAAGATACCACTGCTTGCAAAACCTTTCTCCCAAAAATAGCCTCCGAAGAAGCAAAAGTATCGAATTTGTAAAATTTGGCAAAAGTATGCAGTGAAGACCAAGTTGCTGCCTTACAAATCTGTTCAACAGAAGCCTCATTCTTGAAAGCCCATGTGGAAGCCACAGCTCTGGTGGAATGAGCTGTAATTCGTTCAGGAGGCTGCTGTCCAGCAGTCTCATAAGCCAATCGGATGACTCTTTTCAGCCAGAAGGAAAGAGAGGTAGCAGTCGCTTTCTGACCTCTCCTCTTACCAGAATAGACAACAAACAAGGATGATGTTTGTCTGAAATCTTTAGTTGCTTGCAAATAGAATTTTAAAGCACGAACCACATCAAGATTGTGTAATAGCCGTTCCTTCTTGGAAGATGGATTAGGACATAGAGAAGGAACAATGATTTCCTGGTTAATATTCTTATTAGAAACCACTTTAGGAAGAAAACCAGGTTTGGTACGCAAAACCACCTTATCTGCATGGAACACCAGATAGGGTGAATTACACTGCAAAGCAGATAATTCTGAGACTCTTCGAGCAGAAGATATAGCTACCAAAAACAAAACTTTCCAAGATAATAACTTAATATCTATGGAATGTAAAGGTTCAAACGGAACCCCTTGAAGAACTGAAAGAACTAAATTTAGACTCCATGGAGGAGCCACAGGTTTATAGACAGGCTTGATTCTGACTAAAGCCTGCGCAAACGCTTGAACGTCTGGTACTTCTGCCAGACGCTTGTGTAACAGGATAGACAGAGCAGATATCTGTCCCTTTAAGGAACTAGCTGACAATCCTTTCTCCAATCCTTCTTGGAGAAAAGACAATATCCTGGGAATCCTAATTTTACTCCACGAGTAACCCTTGGATTCACACCAACAAAGATATTTCCGCAATATCTTATGGTAAATTTTCCTGGTGACAGGCTTTCTAGCCTGAATCAGAGTATCTATAACTGATTCAGAGAACCCACGCTTAGATAAAATCAAGCGTTCAATCTCCAAGCAGTCAGTTGCAGAGAAACTAGATTTGGATGCTTGAATGGACCCTGTATTAGAAGATCCTGCCTCGATGGCAGTGTCCATGGTGGAACAGATGACATATCCACTAGGTCTGCATACCAAGTCCTGCGTGGCCACGCAGGCGCTATCAAAATTACCGAAGCCTTCTCCCGTTTGATTCTGGCTACCAGCCGAGGGAGAAGGGGAAACGGTGGAAAGACATAAGCCAGATTGAAGGACCAAGGCGCTACTAGAGCATCTATCAATGCCGCCTTGGGGTCCCTGGACCTGGATCCGTAAAGAGGAAGTTTGGTGTTCTGACGGGACGCCATCAGATCCAACTTTGGAGGAAAGGTTCCGCTTTTCATGTGCTTTTGAGTTGTGCTTCAGGATTTTGTAGATCTGAAGGTTTTTCCATATTCTCTGTTACAAGTGTTTCCTCTAACATTTTTGTTGTTGTCATTATAGTGATACAATTACAAGCTCTAGTTTGTTAGAGCATGTCATTTTATCATAATTGATGCTACAACGGTGTTTAACCTGGCAAAGGGGTTAAACACATAAGAAAGTACCGCCCAGGAGACGCAGACCACTGCTGGTTGGTCCCCAGCGGAAACTGCAGCTGAGCAGTACTTTAATCTCCACAGAAGGGCCGAACACATAGTTTAAACACACAGCACTGCAGCCTTGCTTGCGATAGAATAACATGCTCTAATAGAGGGCTTACTTATCCCATGAGCTATGGCGCTAGAAGCCCTAGAAGATGGCCTTGGTGCTGGGTAAAATGCCTTAGACGCTTTGCAATTGAGATGAGCAGGGATCACACACTTCTCCCTGTAATGCCTTTTAGCAACAGTCGCAGATCACACACTGTACGCTGAATAACCCCCCCCCCCCCCCTGCTGAACAGATCGGTAAAGGCTGCAGCTGGGCTTCTAACACCTAGGTCAGCCAGTAACATGAGAGGTGCAAACAATTTCTTTTAGCTGTTCGGTTAATGCTCCTCCCACGCTCTGATAACAGCGGTGTCTCAGCATTCTGCCTCTTTACCCTACTGGTTTTATTGCTGTCTAATCATTTCACTTCCTTTCATGTAGAACTATACAAGTGCTTCCTTTTAAAATAAAACAATTTGATAACAAAATAACAAAAAGTGTCTTGAGTTGCTTTATGTTCTTATTTAGTATTTGCTTTTAAGTAAAGCAAGGTCATGCTATAAATCAGGCCCCCTGTAATGAAACGGGTCACGTTATCCTGATTAACATTTTTTTTTTGCTTGTGTTGCAATCATGATTTTTTTAACCACTGAATGCCTGCACACGTGATTCAATTAAAATCATGAAGTTGCATGAATTCAGCCCACAGACAGTTAAAAAGAGAAGTAATTTTTTACAGCTAATGGTGTACACTCTGGGATTTTGTCTTGGCAGATAGGAAAAACGGTTTATAAATATCCAAAGCAATCTTATGAAGTTTATATGTATTTGGTATACCAGAGGGTTAAAAGCGTAGAATGAAATAGATTAACCCTGATGTGTAAGGATAATAGTAATGGATATACTTTAGTCCCTGGGATGTCTTATCTTTAGGGAGCCATTTGGCAAAACCATTATTATAGCTACTGGTTATTTGCAGTGTTTGTAAGTGAACCACACCCTGCAGTTAGGAAACGCTACTAAACAATCAGCAAGGTAGGGTTACCTGATTAACCGTTTCACTGCTGGGCAACTCACACTATGCTTACCTGTGTTTATT
Source organism: Bombina bombina (assembly GCF_027579735.1). Taxonomy (NCBI): domain Eukaryota; kingdom Metazoa; phylum Chordata; class Amphibia; order Anura; family Bombinatoridae; genus Bombina; species Bombina bombina. The sequence continues at coordinate 80,225,752 of NC_069501.1, forward strand.
TTTTTATATTTGCTTTTATCATTTAAAGAATACAAATTGAGCACTTTCCCTTTACAACATTGCAAATACTTCTGTCTATCACAGAATGAAGGGGGGGCACCTTTAAATGGACATGAAACAAATTTTGTCTCTTTCTTGATTCAGATGGGGTAGATTACACAATTTAAAACAAAAACTTTACAATGTAGTTCTATTATCCAATTTGCTACATTCTCTTGGTATAATTTGTTTAAGGAGCAGCAATGCCCTACTGGGAGCTAGCTGAAAGCCAATGACAAGCTATATATGTGCAGCCACCAATCAGCTGCTTCTGAGCCTATCAAGGGATACTATAAAAGAACAAAATAAATTAAATAAAAATAAATTGGAAAGTTATTTCAAAATGTGTGCGCTATCAGAATCATGAAAGAAAAAAATTGTGTTCTTGCCTGGGGAGTTATTTAAGATTTAGCACAACAGTACTTAATACAAGTCAATAGATAATAAACAGTCACAGTCATGTGATCGGGGGCTGTCAGAAGATGCTTAGATACAAGGTAATCACAGAAGTAAAAAGTATATTAATATAACTGTGTTGGTTGTGCAAAACTAGGGAATGGGTAATAAAGGGATTATCTAAAAAATTCTATTGTAGACTGTTCCTTTAAGTTAACAGTGTAGAAGAAGAAAAATAAATCCATACAAGTCACGGTTTTAATAATTTTCTTCTGGTGAATCATGTGCGTCTTTAGAGGTATATTTATATGTATTTTTGGTGAAATTTGTTAAACATTTAACTGCTGAGCCTTTTTCACCCCAAGTGCTGAGCTATTTAACAGTTTTTAGATGCTGCTTATTTATAATTAGGCCCTACGGTAGGTCATTTTCAGTGGTGGGGAAATTGCATCCCCCCCCTCAGGAGACCCAGAAGGTTCAAATTATAACATGATTTTATGTATATCTCAAATGTATTTTTTATTAAAATTTTAATAAACAAGGTTATTTTAAAAAAAAAACCTAAAAACTAAAAGTAAAAACAAGGGGTTAACCACATATAAATTAAGGGGCACATTTATTTACACCAGGTAATCACTATTATCACAGTGGTCATATGGCTACTAAAACTTATATAAGGGCTTGATTTGTAAGAGGGACTTCTGGGCTTTAAAACAAGGGGTACAGAGGGTCTCTAGACATTTTTTATGGCCCGGGGGAGATTTCTATGTTGTGCTTTAACCTCTGAAATTTTTTTTTTTTTTTTTAATGTGTTTATACTTAAACCCCAAGACACACAGTTTAAAAAAGCATGGAATTACCTTTCAAACGATGGGTCTTAGAGGTTTCTAGGGCTTAAGGGAGCTAAGATTGAGAGGTTTTAACACCAACCCCTCCACCCAACTATTCCCTTCTGAGACGCTTCCAGGATCCAGAGAATGCTGCACATTAGACCACCTGGGATTAGGTGAGGCTGTAAGGGCGCCCACAATGAGCTCCGAGAGTGCCCCAAGTCCCGTGGTCATCTTCCGCAGTAAATAAAATGTATGGATGATGACCACTTGTCGTCATGCGCAGTTAAAGGAACACTAAACTCAAATTATTTCATGATTCAGATAGTGCATGCAATTGTAAGCAACGTTCTAAGTTACTCAGATTATCAATGTGGTATCTATTCGAAAAAGCAGGAATCTAACCTTATGAGCCGACAACATTTGTGGTTCAAATTCCTGCTTTATGAAATAAAGATTCCTGCTTTTTGAAACAAAGATACCAAGAGAATGAAGAAAAAAATTATAATAGGAGTAAATCAGAAAGTTGCTTAAAATTGCCTGCTCTATCTGCATCATGAAAGAAAAAATTTGGGTTCAGTGTCCGTTTAAGGGTATATCTATCTATCTATCTATCTATCTATCTATCTATCTATCTATCTATCTAAAAACACACACAATCCTCAGAAAATGTTATGAAGTAGCCAGGGTGGGGATAGTATAATACTTTGCAATATTATAGTATTTTCTAATAAGTTAATATTATGATTCAATTGTTTGAAGAAATGGTTTTATATAAAGAGCAACACAAGAATTAAATTACAGTGGTGATGCACAGCAATATTCTTAACATATTAATGATGAGCTGGTTAAACTACCCCTGCAAACTACACTCACAGTGGCATTGTCATGATACACTCATGAGGAGTAGTTATTACCTGGAATAGCCACCCAGTAAAGGTGGTCTGGTGTCTCAGCATTGCCAGGGTTAATCTGAAATGTTCTTTTTGTAACATCTGTTTGCGCTAACCTTTATTGATCCAAAGACCCCCCCCCTTTACTGTTAAAGAATTCCAAACAAGAAGGGGCCGGATGGTGGTAATTAACAAGCGAGCTGGGTGTTTGACAAGACAAAGGAAGATTCGGGAATAGTAAGGAAAAGAGAATGGGATCAGTACTTCTGGGGCACCACATGCAAGCAACCTCTGAAAAGGACTTCCCACAAGCCTGCTGAAAACGTAGCAGAGATATTTGTGAAACAGTAGGTGTGTGTTTGTCCCAATTTATTTTGCAAGTACTGTATTTTCACATGTATTCTTGTTCTTTTGTAATATGGCACTGTGTTACATAGGTTGAGTGCTATTATGTCCACACTCTCAAACCACTTCTTAACTGCTTAAAATAGTTGATTTTGCCTGTGATATCCCTACATATACTGAAAGTTACTATACTTAAAAGTATTGGCTATACATAGCCAGCAGAAGAAATTACATAGTAGGAGAGAGAAGTAATAAAAACAGAATTTATGCTTACCTGATAAATTTCTCTCTCTTGTGATGTATCGAGTCCACGGATTCATCCATACTTATTGGATACCAATACCAAAGCTTTAGGACACGGATGAAGGGAGGGACAAGACAGGTACCTTAAATGTAAGGCACCACTGCTTGTAGAACCTTTCTCCCAAAAATAGCCTCAGAAGAAGCAAAAGTATCAAATTTGGAAAATTTGGAAAAAGTATGAAGCGAAGACCAAGTCGCCCCCTTACAAATCTGTTCAACAGAAGCCTCGTTTTTAAAAGCCCTTGTGAAAGCCACTGCTCTAGTAGAATGAGCAGTAATTCTTTCAGGAGGCTGCTGGCCAGCAGTCTCATAAGTCAAACGGATGAAGCTTTTCAGCCAAAAGGAAAGAGAGGTAGCCGTAGCCTTTTGACCTCTCCGTTTACCAGAATAAACAACAAACAATGAAGATGTTTGACGGAAATCTTAAGTTGCTTGTAAGTAGAACTTTAAAGCACGAACCACATCAAGATTGTGCAACAGACGTTCCTTCTTTGATGAAGGATTAGGACACAGAGAAGGAACAACAATTTCCTGATTGATATTCCTATTAGAAACAACCTTAGGAAGAAACCCAGGTTTGGTATACAAAACCCCCTTATCTGCATGGAAAACTAGGTAAGGTGAGTGACACTGTAAAGCAGATAACTCAGAAACTCTTCGAGCCGAAGAGATAGCTACTAAAAACAAAACTTTCCAAGATAGCAGCTTAATACCTATGGAATGCATAGGTTCAAACGGAACCCCTTGAAGAACATTAAGAACCAAATTTAGGCTCCATGGTGGAGCAACAGGTTTAAATACAGGATTGATCCTGACCAAGGCCTGACTAAACGCTTGAACGTCTGGGACATCTGCCAGACATTTGTATAAAAGAATAGACAAAGCAGATATTTGTCATTTTAAGCAACTAACTGATAATCCCTTCTCCAATCCTTCTTGGAGAACGGACAACATTCTAGGAATCCTAATCTTACTCCATGAGTAACCCTTGGATTCACACCAACAAAGATATCTGCGGCAAATCTTAGGATAGATTTTCCTGGTGACAGGCTTTCTAGCCTAAATCAGGGTATCAATGACCGACTCAGAGAAACCACGCTTTGATAGAATCAGGCGCTCAATCTCCAAGCAGTCAGATGCAGAGAAGTTAGATTTGGATGCTTGAATGGACCTTGGATTAGAAGGTCCTGCCTCATTGGCAGAGTCCACGGTGGAACAGATGACATGTCCACCAGGTCTGCTTACCAAGTCCTGCGTGGCCACGCAGGCGCCATCAGAATCACCAAAGCTCTCTCCTGCTTGATTCTGGCAACCAGACGTGGGAGGAGAGGAAACGGTGGAAATACATAAGCCAGATTGAAGGACCAGGGCACTGCTAGAGCATCTATCAGTACTGCCTGGGGATCCCGGGACCTGGACCCGTAACAAGGAAGTTTGGCGTTCTGTCGGGACGCTATCAGATCCAATTCTGGTGTGCCCCATAGCTGAGTCAGCTGGGCAAATACCTCCGGATGGAGCTCCCACTCCCCCGGATGAAAAGTCTGACGACTTAGGAAATCCGCCTCCCAGTTCTCTACCCCTGGGATATGGATTGCTGAGAGATGGCAAGAGTGATCCTCCGCCCATCGGATTATTTTGGTTACCTCCATCATCGCTAGAGAACTCTGTGTTCCTCCTTGATGATTTATATAGGCTACAGTCGTGATGTTGTCCGACTGAAATCTGATGAATTTGGCCGCAGCTAGCTGAGGCCATGCCTGAAGCGCATTGAATATCGCTCTCAGTTCTAGAATGTTTATCGGGAGGAGAGATTCCTCCCGAGACCATAAGCCCTGTGCTTTCAGGGATTTCCAGACTGCACCCCAGCCTAGCAGGCTGGCATCTGTCGTTACTATGAGCCACTCTGGCCTGCGGAAACACATTCCCTGAGACAGGTGGTCCTGAGAAAACCACCAGAGAAGAGAATCTCTGGTCTCTTGGTCCAGATGCAGTTGAGGAGATAAATCTGCATAATCCCCATTCCACTGTTTGAGCATGCATAGTTGCAGTGGTCTGAGGTGTAGGCGGGCATAAGGAACTATGTCCATTGCCGCTACCATGAGTCCGATTACCTCCATACACTGAGCCACTGATGGTCGAGGAATGGAATGAAGAGCTCGGCAAGTGATTAAAAGTTTTGATTTTCTGACCTCTGTCAGAAATATTTTCATTTCTACCGAGTCTATCAGAGTCCCTAGGAAGGAAACTCTTGTGAGAGGGACGAGAGAACTCTTTTATGTTCACCTTCCATCCGTGAGATCTCAGAAAAGCCAACACGATGTCCGTGTGAGACTTGGCTAGCTGGAAAGTCAACGCCTGAATTAAAATGTCTTCTAGATAAGGCGCCACTGCTATACCCCGCAGTCTTAGAACCGCCAAAAGGGACCCTAGCACCTTTGTGAAAATTCTGGGAGCCGTGGCCAACCCAAAAGGAAGGGCCACAAACTGGTAATGCCTGTCCAGAAAGGCGAATCTGAGGAATTGTTAATGATCTCTGTGAATAGGGATGTGTAGATACGCATCCTTTAAATCCACGGTAGTCATATATTGACCCTCCTGGATCAGAGAAAGAATAGTCCGAATAGTCTCCATCTTGAAAGATGATACTCTGAGGAATTTGTTTAGAATTTTGAGATCCAAGATCGGTCTGAAAGTTCCCTCTTTTTTGTGAACCACAAACAGGTTGGAGTAAAAACCTAGCCCTTGTTCTGCTCTTAGAACTGGGCGGATCACTCCCATAGTATGTAGATCTTCTACACAGCGTAAGAACGCCTCTCTCTTTGTCTGGTTTACAGACAATTGAGAAATGTGAAATCTCCCCCTTGGGGGGGGGGGGGAGTCTTTGAAGTCCAGAAGATATCCTTGGGACACAATTTCTAAAGCCCAGGAATCGTGGACATCTCTTGCCCAAGCCTGAGCGAAGAGAGAGAGTCTGCCCCCTACTAGATCCGGTCCCGGATCGGGGGCTACCCCTTCATGCTGTCTTAGAGGCAGAAGCAGGCTTCTTGGCCTGTTTACCTTTGTTCCAAGCCTGGTTAGGTCTCCAGACTGACTTGGATTGGACAGAATTCCCCTCTTGCTTTGCTGCATGGGAAGCTGAAGCGGGACCTTTGAAGTTCCGAAAGGAACAAAAATTATTTTGTTTGGTCCTCATCTTATTTGTTTTATCCTGAGGGAGGGCATGGCCTTTCCCACCAGTGATGTCTGAAATAATTTCTTTCAGTGTAGGCCCGAATAGGGTCTTTAATACATCAGCAGACCAGGACTTAAGCCATAACGCCCTGCGTGCTAAAATGGCAAAACCTGAATTCTTTGCCGCTAATTTAGCCATTTGGAAAGCGGCATCTGTAATGAAAGAATTAGCCAACTTAAAGGCCTTAATTCTATCCATAATATCCTCTAATAGAGTGTCCACCTGGAGAGCCTCCTCTAGAGCCTCAAACCAGAAAGCAGCTGCAGTAGTTACAGGAACAATTCATGCAATAGGTTGGAGAAGAAAACCTTGATGAACAAAAATTTTCTTTAGGAGACCCTCTAATTTTTTATCCATAGGATCTTTGAAAGCACAACTGTCTTCGATAGGTATAGTTGTACGCTTAGCAAGAGTAGAAATAGCTCCCTCCACTTTAGGAACAGTCTGCCACGAGTCCTGTATGTTGTCAGATTTGGGAAACATTTTCTTAAAAACAGGAGGGGGAGCGAACGGAATACCTGGTCTATCCCACTCCTTAGTAACAATAGTCACAATCCTCTTAGGGACTGGAAAAACATCAGTGTAAACAGGAACCTCTAAGTATCTGTCCATTTTACACAATTTCTCTGGGACCACTATAGGGTCACAATTGTCTAGAGTAGCTAATACCTCCTTGAGCAATAAGTGGAGGTGTTCAAGCTTAAATTTAAAGGTCGTCATATCAGAATCTGTCTGAGGGAGCGTCTTTCCTGAATCAGAAATCTCTCCCTCAGATAACAAATCCCTTACCCCTACTTCAGAACATTGTGAGGGTATATTGGATACGGCTACTAAAGCGTCAAACGGCTCAGCATTTGTTCTTAACCCAGAGCTGTCACGCTTTCCTTGTAAACCAGGCAGTTTAGAGAAAACCTCTGAGGGTTTTATTCATAACTATGGCCATGTCTTGTAAAGTAAATGAATTTGATGCATTAGAGGTACTTGGCGTCACTTGTGCGGGCGTTACTGGTTGTGACACTTGGGGAGAGCTAGATGCTAAACCCTCATTTCCTTCTAACTGAGAATCATCTATTGCAAAATATTTAAGTGCTAAAATATGCTCTTTTTAATTTATAGACATATTAGTGCAAGTGGGACACATTCTAAGAGGGGGTTCCACAATGGCTTCCAAACACATAGAACAAGGATTTTCATTGGTGTCAGACATGTTAAACAGGCTAGTAATGAAACAAACAAGCTTGGAAAACACTTTAATCAAAGAAAATAACACTTTAAACAAAAACGGTACTGTGCCTTTAAGAGAAAAAAAGCTGCACAAACACTGCAAAATAGTGTAAAAAAGCAGTAAACAAATGATATGTTTACAGTAGCATCATAAAGCCTTAGTAACTTTGCACCACTATGCAAATAAACCATTAACCCCTTAATGTAAAAAACGGATTGAAAAAACTTCAAAACCGGTAAAATAACGTTCAGCACCTTGCCACAGCTCTGCTGTGGCGCCTACCTGCCCTTTAGGAACGATTTGTGGGGAAAAAACCCTCTTTACAGCCCTCAAATACAGCAGGAATCTCTGGAGAAGTAGCTGGATGCTTCTGAGGTAAATAAACTGTGCAACTGAAAATAGGCCCCTCCCACCTCACTCAAAGTTATGGGGCCTAAAAAACACCACAGAGTGTTTCTTAAACTAGCCATGTGGGTTAATAACCCTTAAACAAGCCACAAAGACCCCTTAAAGTCCCTCAAAAAAACATTTTATTTGTAACTAAACCAAAACGTTTTTTTCCTATTAGTGTCACCAGTAACTATGAGCCCTTTATGCAAGCTTGGATTCCTCTTTTACTGAATACAGCTTACCTTTCCCTCATGGGGATATTGCCAGCCTTTTCTAGAAATAACACAGTCTCTGTCTAGAAAAAAAATAGACTGAACATACCTTAATGCAGTTTAGCCTGCAAAATGTTCCCCCAACTGAAGTTTTCCTTTATTCTTCAGCCCTTGGGAGAACAGCAGTGGATCTTAGTTACAAAATGCTAAGATCATCATCCTCCTTGCAGAAATCTTCATTCCTTTTCTGCCAGAGAGTAAATAGTACACACCGGTACCATTTAAAATAAACTTTTGCTTGAGAAAATAAAAACCAACATTTTTGTCACCACACTCACTTTGCCCTTCCTAGCAGTTAAGCAGGCAGAGAGAATGACTGGGGGGTGGAGCTAAGGGAGGAGCTATATGGACAGCTCTGCTGTGGGTGCTCTCTCTTCCACTTCCTGTAGGGAAGGAGAATATCCCATAAGTATGGATGAATCCGTGGACTCGATACATCTTACAAGAGAAAACAAAATTTATGCTTACCTGATAAATTTATTTCTCTTGTGGTGTATCCAGTCCACGGGTTCATCCATTACTTGTGGGATATTCTCCTTCCCAACAGGAAGCTGCAAGAGGACACCCACAGCAGAGCTGTCTATATAACTCCTCCCCTAACTGCCACCCCCAGTCATTCGACCGAAGACAAGCAAGAAAAAAAAAAAGAGAAACTATAGGGTGCAGTGGTGACTGTAGTTTAAAAATAAAAAACACCTGCCTTAAAATGACAGGGCGGGCCGTGGACTGGATACACCACAAGAGAAATAAATTTATCAGGTAAGCATAAATTTTGTTTTCTCTTGTAAAGGTGTATCCAGTCCACGGGTTCATCCATTACTTGTGGGATACCAATACCAAAGCTTTAGGACACGGATGAAGGGAGGGACAAGGCAGGAACTTAAACTGAAGGCACCACTGCCTATAAGACCTTTCTCACAAAAAAAGCCTCCGAAGAAGCAAAAGTATCAAATTTATAGAATTTCGAAAAGGTATGAAGCGAAGACCAAGTCGCCGCCTTACAAATCTGTTCAACAGAGTCCTCATGTTTAAAAGCCCATGAGGAAGCTACTGCTCTAGTAGAATGAGCTGTAATTCTTTCAGGAGGCTGCTGGCCAGCAGTCTCATAAGCTAAGCGTATTATACTTCTTAGCCAAAAAGAAAGAGAAGTTGCTGAAGCCTTTTGGCCTCTCCTCTGTCTAGAGTAGACAACAAACAAAGCAGATGTTTGACGAAAATCCTTCGTAGCTTGTAAATAAAACTTTAAAGCACGAACCACATCAAGATTCTGTAATAGACATTCCTTCTTGAAGAAGGATTAGGACATAGTGAAGGAACAACAATCTCCTGATTGATATTCTTATTAGATACCACCTTAGGAAGAAACCCAGGTTTGGTACGTAACACTACCTTATCTGCATAGAAAATCAGATAAGGGGAATCACATTGTAAAGCAGATAACTCCGAAACCCTTCGAGCCGAGGAGATAGCTACTAAAAACAGAACTTTCCAAGATAAAAGCTTAATATCTATGGAATGCAAAGGTTCAAACGGAACCCCTTGAAGAACTTTAAGAACTAAATTTAAACTCCATGGCGGAGCAACAGGTTTAAACACAGGCTTGATTCTAACTAAAGCCTGACAAAACGCCTGAACGCTTGGAACCTCAGCCAGACGTTTGTGTAAAAGAATAGACAGAGCAGAAATCTGTCCCTTTAAGGAACTAGCTGACAATCCCTTCTCCGATCCTTCTTGGAGAAAAGATAATATCCTAGGAATCCTTGGATTCACACCAGTGAAGATATTTACACCATATCTTATGATAGATTTAGATGTTTGAAGGGACCTTGAACTAGAAGGTCCTGCCTTAGCGGCAGAGTCCATGGTGGAAAGGATGACATGTCCACCAGATCTGCATACCAAGTCCTGCGTGGCCACGCAGAAGCTATCAAGATCACCAAAGCTCTCTCCTGTTTGATCTTGGCAATCAGACGAGGGAGCAGAGGAAACAGTGGAAACACATAAGCCAGGCTGAAGGACCAGGGCGCTGCTAGAGCATCTATCAGCGCTGCCTTGGGATCCCTGGACCTGGACCCGTAACAAGGAAGCTTGGCGTTCTGACGAGACGCCATGAGATCCAGTTCTGGTTTGCCCCATAGTTGAATCAACTGAGCAAATACCTCCGGATGGAGCTCCCACTCCCCCGGATGAAAAGTCTACCGACTTAGAAAATCCGCCTCCTAGTTCTCTACTCCTGAGATATGGATAGCTCAGAGATGGCAAGAGTGAACCTCTGCCCATAGAATTATCTTTGAAACCTCCAACATTGCCAGGGGCTCCTTGTTCCCCCCTGATGGTTGATATAGGCTACAGTCGTGATGTTGTCCGACTGAAATCTGATGCACCTGACCGCAGCTAGCTGAGGCCAAGTCTGAAGAGCATTGAATATCGCTCTTAGTTCCAGAATGTTTAATCGGAAGGAGGGCCTCCTCCTGAGTCCACGAACCCTGAGCCTTCAGGGAGTTCCAGACTGCACCCAAGCAGAAGGCTGGCATCTGTCGTTACTATAGTCCATTCTGGCCTGCGGAAACTCATTCCCTTGGACAGATGGACCCGAGATAGCCACCAGAGAAGAGAATCCCTGGTCTCTTGATCCAGATTTAGTAGAGGGGACAAATATGTGTAATCCCCATTCCACTGATTGAGCATGCAAAGTTGCAGTGGTCTGAGATGTAGGGGGGTAAACGGAACTATGTCCATTACCGCTACCATTAATCCGATTACCTCCATACACTGAGCCACTGACGGATGGGAAGTGGAATAAAGAGCACGGCAGGAAGTTAGAAGTTTTGACAACCTGACCTCTGTCAGATAAATCTTCATTTCTACTGAGTCTATCAGAGTTCCTAGGAAGGAAACTCTTGTGAGAGGGGAGTGAGAACTTTTTCCTTCGTTCACCTTCCACCTGTGAGACCTCAGGAATGCCAGAACAATGTCTGTATGGGACCTGGCGATTTGAAAAGTCGACGCCTGTATCAGGATGTCGTCTAGGTAAGGGGCCACTGCTATACCCCGCAGCCTTAGAACCGCCAGAAGGGACCCTAGAACCTTCGTAAAGATTTTTGGTGCCGTGGCTAACCCAAAGGGAAGAGCCACAAACTGGTAATGCCTGTCTAGGAAGGCGAACCTGAGAAACTGATGATGATCCCTGTGTATCGGAATGTGTAGATAAGCATCCTTTAAATCCATAGTAGTCATATATTGACCCTCCTGAATCATAGGTAGGATGGTTCGAATAGTCTCCATCTTGAAGGATGGGACCCTGAGAAATTTGTTTAGTATCTTGAGATCCAAGATTGATCTGAAAGTTCCCTATTTCTTGGGAACTATAAACAGATTTGAATAGAAGCCCTGCCCCTGTTCCTCCTTTGGAACTGGGTGGATCACTCCCATAACTAGTAGGTCTTGAACACAACGTAAGAATGCCTCTCTCTTTATCTGGTTTACAGATAATTGTGAGATACGAAATCTCCCCTTTGGAGATGAAGCTTTGAAATCCAGAAGATATCCCTGGGAAACAATCTCCAGAGCCCAGGGATCCTGGACATCTCTTGCCCAAGCCTGGGCGAAGAGAGAAAGTCTGCCCCCCACTAGATCCGGTCCCAGATCGGGGGCTACTCCTTCATGCTGTCTTAGAGGCAGCAGCAGGCTTTTTGGCCTGTTTCCCCTTGTTCCAAGCCTGGTTAGGTCTCCAGACTGGCTTGGACTGGGCAAAATTTCCCTCTTGTTTTGTAGAAGAGGAAGCTGCGCCACTCGAAGTTTCAAAAGGAACGAAAATTAGTCTGTTTGGTCCTTAAATTGTTGGACCTATCCTGGGGAAGGGCGTGGCCTTTTCCTCCAGTAATATCAAAAATGATTTCCTTCAGTCCAGGCCCAAATAGGGTCTGCCCTTTGAAGGGGATATTGAGAAGTTTAGACTTTGAAGTGACATCAGCTGACCAGGATTTAAGCCATAGCGCCCTACACGCCTGAATGGCAAAACCTGAATTTTTAGCTGTTAGCTTGGTTAAACAAAAAACGGCGTCAGAAATAAATGAATTGGCTAACTTAAGAGCTTTAAGCCTGTCAAGGATATCATCCAACTGGGTTTCTACCTGTAGAGCCTCCTCCAGAGACTCGAACCAGAAAGCCGCTGCAGCAGTGACTGGGGCAATGCATGCAAGAGGCTGGAGAATAATACCTTGTTGTATAAAGATTTTCTTAAGGAAACCCTCTAATTTTTTATCCATAGGATCTAGGAAAGCACATCTGTCCTCGACAGGAATAGTTGTACACTTAGCTAGGGTAGAGACTGCTCCCTCCACCTTAGGGACCGTCTGCGACGAGTCCCGTGTAGCGGCATCCACAGGAAACATTTTTTTTAAAGCAGGAGGGGAGAGAACGGTACACCTGGTCTATCCCACTCCTTAGTAATAATTTCTAAAAACCTCTTAGGGATTGGAAAAACGTCAGTGTAAACAGGCACTGCAAAGTATTTGTCCATTTTACACAATTTCTCTGGGACTACAATGGTGTCACAGTCATCCAGAGTCGCTAAAACCTCCCTGAGCAACACGCGGAGGTGTTCAAGCTTAAATTTAAATGCTGTCATTTCAGAGTCAGACTGAAGTAACGCCTTCCCTGAATCAGAGAAGTCACCCACAGATAGAAGCTCTCCTGCTTCAACTTCTGCACATTGTGAGGGTATATCAGACATAGCTACTAAAGTGTCAGAGAGCTCTGTATTTGTTCTAGCCCCAGAGCTGTCTCGCTTTCCTTGTAACCCTGGCAGTTTGGCCAATACCTCTGTGAGGGTATGATTCATAACTGCCGCCATGTCTTGTAAGGTAAACGCATTGGAGGCGCTAGATGTACTTGGCGTCCCTTGAGCGGAAGTTATAGGTTCTGACACGTGGGGAGAGCTAGATGGCATAACCTCCCTTTTGTCAGTCTCAGAAACCTCAGGTGATAAATCTTTAAAAGCCATAATATGATCTTTATAACTTATAGAAAGGTCAGAGCATTTGGTACACATTCTAAGAGGGGGTTCCACAATGGCTTCTAAACATAATGAACAAGGAGTTTCCTCTATGTCAGACATGTTTAACAGACTAGTAATGAGACCAGCAAGCTTGGAAAACACTTTAATAAAGGTGAAAAAAGCAATAATATAAAAACGGTACTGTGCCTTTAAGAGAAAAAAAACTACCACATAAACTGCAAAACAGTGATAAAAAGGTAGTAAACTCTACAAAATTTTTACAGTGTGTATAAGGGACTAAAGCAGCATTGCACCCGCTTGGAAATGGACGATTATTCCCTCAGGCCCAAAAACGAATTAGAAAAACATTAAAACTGTTAACAAACACACTACCACAGCTGTGCTGTGGCTCCTACCTGCCCTTAAAAACGATTTTTGCAGGAACAAAACCATCTATAGAGGTCCTATAAGCCAGAGGACTCCTTCAGGGAAGCTGGATGTCTCAGATTGAAAATCAACTGCACATTTAGAGCTTGAAAATAGGCCCCTCCCTACCATGCACTCAAAGTCAGAGGGCCTTAAAAAAGTACTCCTAGGAGTAATCTAACAAGCCATGTGGAAAACTAGGCCCCAAATAAAGATTTCTTTCATGTAATTAACAAGAGTCCATGAGCTAGTGACGTATGGGATATACATTCCTACCAGGAGGGGCAAAGTTTCCCAAACCTTAAAATGCCTATAAATACACCCCTCACCACACCCACAAATCAGTTTTACAAACTTTGCCTCCAAGGGAGGTGGTGAAGTAAGTTTGTGCTAGATTCTACGTTGATATGCGCTCCGCAGCAAGTTGGAGCCCGGTTTTCCTCTCAGCGTGCAGTGAATGTCAGAGGGATGTGAGAAGAGTATTGCCTATTGAATGCAGTGATCTCCTTCTACGGGGTCTATTTCATAAGGTTCTCTGTTATCGGTCGTAGAGATTAATCTCTTACCTCCCTTTTTCAGATCGACGATATACTCTTATATTTACCATTTCCTCTACTGATTCTCGTTTCAGTACTGGTTTGGCTTTCTACAAACATGTAGATGAGTGTCCTGGGGTAAGTAAGTCTTATTTTCTGTGACACTCTAAGCTATGGTTGGGCACTTTATTTATAAAGTTCTAAATATATGTATTCAAACATTTATTTGCCTTGACTCAGAATGTTCAACTTTCCTTATTTCCAGACAGTCAGTTTCATATTTGGGATTATGCTTTAATTATCATATTTTTCTTACCTCAAAAATTTGACATTTTTCCCTGTGGGCTGTTAGGCTCGCGGGGGCTGAAAATGCTTCATTTTATTGCGTCATTCTTGGCGCGGACTTTTTTGGCGCAAAAATTCATTTCCGTTTCCGGCGTCATACGTGTCGCCGGAAGTTGCGTCATTTTTTGACGTTATTTTGCGCCAAAAATGTCGGCGTTCCGGATGTGGCGTCATTTTTGGCGCCAAAAGCATTTAGGCGCCAAATAATGTGGGCGTCTTATTTGGCGCCAAAAAATATGGGCGTCGCTTTTGTCTCCACATTATTTCAGTCTCATTTTTCATTTGCTTCTGGTTGCTAGAAGCTTGATGTTTGGCATTTTTTTCCCATTCCTGAAACTGTCTTATAAGGAATTTGATCTATTTTGCTTTATATGTTGTTTTTTCTCTTACATATTGCAAGATGTCTCACGTTGCATCTGAGCCAGAAGATACTACAGGAAAACCTCTGCCTGCTGGATCTACCAAAGCTAAGTGTATCTGCTGTAAACTTTTGGTAGCTATTCCTCCAGCTGTTGTTTGTATTAAATGTCATGACAAACTTGTTAATGCAGATAATATTTCCTTTAGTGATGTACCATTGCCTGTTGCAGTTCCCTCAACATCTAAGGTGCAGAATGTTCCTGATAACATAAGAGATTTTGTTTCTGAATCCATAAAGAAGGCTTTGTCTGTTATTTCTCCTTCTAGTAAACGTAAAAAGTCTTTTAAATCTTCTCTTTCTACAGATGAATTTTTAAATGAACACCATCATTCTGATTCTTTGGACTCTTCTGGTTCAGAGGATTCTGTCTCAGAGATTGATGCTGATAAATCTTCATATTTATTTAAGATGGAATTTATTCGCTCTTTACTTAAAGAAGTACTAATTGCTTTAGAAATAGAGGATTCTAGTCCTCTTGATACTAATTCTATACGTTTGGATAAGGTTTTTAAAGCTCCTGCGGTTATTCCAGAAGTCTTTCCTGTTCCTAATGCTATTTCTGCAGTAATTGCTAAGGAATGGGATAGATTGGGTAATTCATTTACTCCTTCTAAACGTTTTAAGCAATTATATCCTGTTCCGCCTGACAGATTAGAATTTTGGGACAAAATCCCTAAAGTTGATGGGGCTATTTCTACCTTTGCTAAACGTACTACCATTCCTACATCAGATGGTACCTCGTTTAAGGATCCTTTAGATAGAAAAATTGAATCTTTTCTAAGAAAGGCTTATCTATGTTCAGGTAATCTTCTTAGACCTGCTATATCATTGGCTGATGTTGCTGCAGCTTCAACTTTTTGGTTGGAAACTCTAGCGCAACAAGTATCAAATCGTGATTCTCATGATATTATTATTCTTCTCCAGCATGCTAATAATTTCATCTGTGATGCCATTTTTGATATTATTAGAGTTGATGTTAGATTTATGTCTCTGGCTATCTTAGCCAGAAGAGCTTTATGGCTTAAGACTTGGAATGCTGATATGGCTTCTAAATCAACTCTACTTTCCATTTCTTTCCAGGGAAACAAATTATTTGGTTCTCAGTTGGATTCTATTATTTCAACTGTTACTGGTGGGAAAGGAACTTTTTTACCACAGGATAAAAAGTCTAAAGGTAAAAACAGGGCTAACAATCGTTTTCGTTCCTTTCGTTTCAACAAAGAACAAAAGCCTGATCCTTCGTCCTCAGGAGCAGTTTCAGTTTGGAAACCATCTCCAGTCTGGAATAAATCCAAGCCTGCTAGAAAGGCAAAGCCTGCTTCTAAGTTCACATGAAGGTACGGCCCTCATTCCAGTTCAGCTGGTAGGGGGCAGGTTACGTTTTTTCAAAGAAATTTGGATCAATTCTGTTCACAATCTTTGGATTCAGAACATTGTTTCAGAAGGGTACAGAATTGGTTTCAAGATGAGACCTCCTGCAAAGAGATTTTTTCTTTCCCATGTCCCAGTAAATCCAGTGAAAGCTCAAGCATTTCTGAATTGTGTTTCAGATCTAGAGTTGGCTGGAGTAATTATGCCAGTTCCAGTTCCGGAACAGGGGATGGGGTTTTATTCAAATCTCTTCATTGTACCAAAGAAGGAGAATTCCTTCAGACCAGTTCTGGATCTAAAATTATTGAATCGTTATGTAAGGATACCAACGTTCAAGATGGTAACTGTAAGGACTATATTGCCTTTTGTTCAGCAAGGGAATTATATGTCCACAATAGATTTACAGGATGCATATCTGCATATTCCGATTCATCCAGATCATTATCAGTTCCTGAGATTCTCTTTTCTAGACAAGCATTACCAATTTGTGGCTCTACCGTTTGGCCTTGCTACAGCTCCAAGAATTTTCACAAAGATTCTCGGTGCCCTTCTGTCTGTAATCAGAGAACAGGGTATTGTGGTATTTCCTTATTTGGACGATATCTTGGTACTTGCTCCGTCTTTACATTTAGCAGAGTCTCATACGAATCGACTTGTGTTGTTTCTTCAAGATCATGGTTGGAGGATCAATTTACAAAAAAGTTCTTTGATTCCTCAAACAAGGGTAACCTTTCTGGGTTTCCAGATAGATTCAGTGTCCATGACTTTGTCTTTAACAGACAAGAGACGTCTAAAATTGATTACAGCCTGTCGAAACCTTCAGTCTCAATCATTCCCTTCGGTAGCCTTATGCATGGAAATTCTAGGTCTTATGACTGCTGCATCGGACGCGATCCCCTTTGCTCGTTTTCACATGCGACCTCTTCAGCTCTGTATGCTGAACCAATGGTGCAGGGATTACACGAAGATATATCAATTAATATCTTTAAAACCGATTGTTCGGCACTCTCTAACGTGGTGGACAGATCACCATCGTTTAATTCAGGGGGCTTCTTTTGTTCTTCCGACCTGGACTGTAATTTCAACAGATGCAAGTCTCACAGGTTGGGGAGCTGTGTGGGGATCTCTGACGGCACAAGGAGTTTGGGAATCTCAGGAGGTGAGATTACCGATCAATATCTTGGAACTCCGTGCAGTTTTCAGAGCTCTTCAGTTTTGGCCTCTTCTGAAGAGAGAATCGTTCATTTGTTTTCAGACAGACAATGTCACAACTGTGGCATACATCAATCATCAAGGAGGGACTCACAGTCCTCTGGCTATGAAAGAAGTATCTCGAATTTTGGTTTGGGCGGAATCCAGCTCCTGTCTAATCTCTGCGGTTCATATCCCAGGTGTAGACAATTGGGAAGCGGATTATCTCAGTCGCCAAACGTTGCATCCGGGCGAATGGTCTCTTCACCCAGAGGTATTTCTTCAGATTGTTCAAATGTGGGGGCTCCCAGAGATAGATCTGATGGCCTCTCATCTAAACAAGAAACTTCCCAGGTATCTGTCCAGATCCCGGGATCCTCAGGCGGAGGCAGTGGATGCATTATCACTTCCTTGGAAGTATCATCCTGCCTATATCTTTCCGCCTCTAGTTCTTCTTCCAAGAGTAATCTCCAAGATTCTGAGGGAATGCTCGTTTGTTCTGCTAATAGCTCCGGCATGGCCTCACAGGTTTTGGTTTGCGGATCTTGTCCGGATGGCATCTTGCCAACCATGGACTCTTCCGTTAAGACCAGACCTTCTGTCTCAAGGTCCTTTTTTCCATCCGGATCTGAAATCCTTAAATTTAAAGGTATGGAGATTGAACGCTTGATTCTTGGTCATAGAGGTTTCTCTGACTCCGTGATTAATACTATGTTACAGGCTCGTAAATCTGTATCTCGAGAGATATATTATAGAGTCTGGAAGACTTATATTTCTTGGTGTCTTTCTCATCATTTTTCTTGGCATTCTTTTAGAATACCGAGAATTTTACAGTTTCTTCAGGATGGTTTAGATAAGGGTTTGTCCGTGAGTTCTTTGAAAGGACAAATCTCCGCTCTTTCTGTTCTTTTTCACAGAAAGATTGCTATTCTTCCTGATATTCATTGTTTTGTACAAGCTTTGGTTCGTATAAAACCTGTCATTAAGTCAATTTCTCCTCCATGGAGTTTGAATTTGGTTTTGGGAGCTCTTCAAGCTCCTCTGTTTGAACCTATGCATTCATTGGACATTAAATTACTTTCTTGGAAAGTTTTGTTCCTTTTGGCCATCTCTTCTGCTAGAAGAGTTTCTGAATTATCTGCTCTTTCGTGTGAGTCTCCTTTTCTGATTTTTCATCAGGATAAGGCGGTGTTGCGAACTTCTTTTGAATTTTTACCTAAAGTTGTGAATTCCAACAACATTAGTAGAGAAATTGTGGTTCCTTCATTATGTCCTAATCCTAAGAATTCTAAGGAGAAATCATTGCATTCTTTGGATGTTGTTAGAGCTTTGAAATATTATGTTGAAGCTACGAAATCTTTCCGTAAGACTTCTAGTCTATTTGTTATCTTTTCCGGTTCTAGGAAAGGCCAGAAAGCTTCTGCCATTTCTTTGGCATCTTGGTTGAAATCTTTAATTCATCTTGCCTATGTTGAGTCGGGTAAAATTCCGCCTCAAAGAATTACAGCTCATTCTACTAGGTCAGTTTCTACTTCCTGGGCGTTTAGGAATGAAGCTTCGGTTGACCAGATCTGCAAAGCAGCAACTTGGTCCTCTTTGCATACTTTTACTAAATTCTACCATTTTGATGTATTTTCTTCTTCTGAAGCAGTTTTTGGTAGAAAAGTTCTTCAGGCAGCGGTTTCAGTTTGAATCTTCTGCTTATGTTTTTTGTTAAACTTTATTTTGGGTGTGGATTATTTTCAGCAGGAATTGGCTGTCTTTATTTTATCCCTCCCTCTCTAGTGACTCTTGTGTGGAAAGATCCACATCTTGGGTAGTCATTATCCCATACGTCACTAGCTCATGGACTCTTGTTAATTACATGAAAGAAAACATAATTTATGTAAGAACTTACCTGATAAATTCATTTCTTTCATATTAACAAGAGTCCATGAGGCCCACCCTTTTTTGTGGTGGTTATGATTTTTTTGTATAAAGCACAATTATTCCAATTCCTTATTTTATATGCTTCGCACTTTTTTTCTTATCACCCCACTTCTTGGCTATTCGTTAAACTGATTTGTGGGTGTGGTGAGGGGTGTATTTATAGGCATTTTAAGGTTTGGGAAACTTTGCCCCTCCTGGTAGGAATGTATATCCCATACGTCACTAGCTCATGGACTCTTGTTAATATGAAAGAAATGAATTTATCAGGTAAGTTCTTACATAAATTATGTTTTATCACCCTCAGAGAAAAAACGTTTTTATTTTTATAAATCATGCAAACGTTTTTACACTAAGTAAGATAAGTATTAACATGAATATTACCCTTATTTGCAAGCATGATCCCAGTTGTTGTTAAATCACTGTATCAGGCTTTCCTTAAATATACCAGGCACTGTCAGCATTTTCTAGATCTGATCTCTATAAAAAAAAAATATACTAAACATACCTCAAAGCAGGCAATCTGCAGACCGTCCCCCCAACTGAAGTTTTCTTTCCATACTCTTCAGTTATGTGTGAGAACAGCAATGGACCTTAGTTACAAACCGCTATGATCATCAAACCTCCAGGCAGAATTCTTATTCCAATTTCTGCCTGAGAGTAAAAACAGTAAAAACGCTGGTACCGTTTAAAAATAAAAAACTTTTGATTGAA
This sequence comes from Bombina bombina, assembly GCF_027579735.1. Taxonomy (NCBI): domain Eukaryota; kingdom Metazoa; phylum Chordata; class Amphibia; order Anura; family Bombinatoridae; genus Bombina; species Bombina bombina. Next base: position 80,245,606 of record NC_069501.1, read on the forward strand.
GGTAAAAACTACACTAAGTCACCACATCTCTCTTGATACTTTCTTTCTTGTCGAGAGCTGCAAGAGAATGACTGTGGGTGGCAGTTAGGGGAGGAGCTATATAGACAGCTCTGCTGTGGGTGTCCTCTTGCAGCTTCCTGTTGGGAAGGAGAATATCCCACAAGTAATGGATGAACCCGTGGACTGGATACACCTTTACAAGAGAAATGTTAATTTTCAATGTACATATTAGGCTTTGGTATAAAGACAGATAATATAAAGAAGCATTTGTGTGAACAGAAAGTGATGAAATAAAAATTATTTCCCTGCAAGCTGAACCCACTATAATAGGTTGTGGTTTCAAAGAACAAAACCAGCTATTTCATATATAAAAAATAAACCTAACAAGACACTCATACATTTTATACTCTGCAGCTTGTAAGTCAGACACACATAAGGTGAAAATCAAGTGGCAAAAGAGCAAAATGATGAAAAACCTGTGAGGTAGAGTACATCTTATTTTATAATCCAAAACGTTTCTTTGTTAGAAATAATCTTTGCTGTCCCATGAACACTGCACCACCGAATATAAACCATGAAAAGTGTGTATACATGGCTCTGTGTGTGAGAATATATCTATACATCTCCACATACATACAGATACACACATTCTATAACAACCCAATAAAAGTTGGATTTGTATTTTACAGGTGAGGCGCCTAGAAGGATCCAAGCTAAAATTTTAGTTGCAACTGGGGACAGCTAACAGGGGAAAGTCAGGGTCATACATGTGGGTGTCTTGGGGACCTCGAACCAGGGCACAAGGTTTTAACTCTATTTGAAACCATCTTAGAAATATATGTGTGTGTGTGTGTGTG